>NC_133651.1:189470230-189672477 GCF_009905375.1 Apium graveolens
TCTTCAAGCATTGTTCGTGCAGCTTCAATTAGAGTTCTATTCTTCCTTTCAACAACTCCATTTTGCTGTGGAGTTCCAGGAGCAGAAAATTCCTGCTTTATTCCATGATTTTTGCAGAACTCTTCCATTATCAAATTCTTGAATTCAGTGCCATTATCACTCCTCAAAATTTTCACAGAATCTTTGATCAATTTATCCAGATGTTTGACATGATCAATCAGGATAGATGCAGTTTCACTTTTTGTGTGCAAGAAATACACCCATGTGTATCTGGTGAACTCATCTACTATGACCAACGCATATTTCTTCTTTGCAATAGACATGACATTCACTGGACCAAATAGATCAACATGAAGTAGATAATAAGGCTCAAGAATTGATGATTCAGTCTTGCTCTTGAACGAAGATTTTCTTTGTTTAGCCTTCTGACATGAATCACAAAGACCATCAGGAACAAACACTGATTTTGGCAGTCCTCTCACAAGATCTTTCTTGATCAGTTCATTTATCTTGTTGAAGTTTAAATGAGAGAGTTTCTTGTGCCAATTCCAGCTTTCTTCAGTTGAGGCTCTACTCACTAAACAGATTGCAGAACCATCAGAACTTGTTGAAAGCTTAGCTTCATAAATGTTACCACGCCTGAATCCCTTCAGAACAATTTTTCCTTTAGATTTACTAACTATTTCACAATGTTCTGCAAAGAAATCAACATGATAACCTCTGTCACAGATTTGACTTATACTCAGTAAGTTGTGTTTAAGTCCTGAGACCAGAGCTACATCTTTAATAATGACATTCCCAAGATTGATATTGCCATATCCCAAAGTTTTTCCAATGTTGCCATCTCCATAAGAAACACTTGGGCCAGCTTTCTCCACAAAGTCTGATAGCAGGGCCTTATTTCCAGTCATATGTCCTGAACATCCACTGTCCAGAACTAAAATATTTTTCCTGTTGCCCTGCAATCAAAAAGACCACTAATTATTAGTTTTAAGGACCCAGACTTGCTTGGATCCTTTGGCCTTTTTAGGTTTGTTAACATTTGCAGCGGATTTAACATCGGATTTTATGTTAACAGTTTTCTTATCAGAACTTATACTAGAAGGAACAACAGAAACTTTCTTTAAAGAAGGTTTTATTTGATAATAATCATAGTACAAACTATGATATTTCTTACAAGTATAAATGGAATGCCATAAACTACCACAATGAAAACAAGGATTTTGTGGTTTGTATCTAACAGACTGACTCTTAACTCCTGACTTTGTAAATAAGGAGTTAATATTCTTATTCTTCCTGCAAAAAGAAGCCAGATGGTTAGAACTTCCACAGTTATGACATGCTTTCCTAGGAGCATCAGGAACAGATTTATAGTTATTGCTTTTATTCACACCTTCCTTTCCATTCCTGTTTTTCCTAGGTGATTTTACCTTGTTTGCATTCTTAACATCTTTCAGCTTATGCTTAAGCTCCTTCTTTGTCATTAAGCCTATGTTAACTTCAGCTGTCTTTTCCTGTTTTAGTTTGTCAGAAGCTAATTCCTTTTTAACTTCTGATTTCTCATTTTCGGATTTTTCAGTTACAAACTTAACAGGTTTTAACTTCGGCTTTTGCTTATCAACAGGCTTAATTTCTACAGTTCCTTTTTTATTTTCTCCATAGCCTAAGCCCTCTTTCCAGTTTCCACTGCTTAGCAAATTTTGAGTTGTTTTGCCAGAGTTAGTCCAAGTTCTGATAATCTCTCTCTCCTTTTCTAACTCAGTTTTTAGAGATTCATTCATTTTTAGCACTTCATCCCTAACATAAAAAGCATCATCTCTATCCTGCTGAGTTTGATGAAACATGACTAACTCTTTTTCTAAGAAATCATTTCTTTTCCTAAAAGCAAGATTTTCAGAAGTTAATCTTTCACATGTTAAAGTTTGATCTCTATAACTAACAAACATGGTTTTAAGATATCTTCTCAACTCATTAATATCATCAGTATGAAAAGCATAAGTAGTCTGAGGTACCTTTGTTTCAGCAGCTTCAGAACTGCTCTCAGAACTTGATTTATCAGCATTTGCCATCAATGCATAGTTCTCCTCACTTTCAGAGTCTGAGGTGTCTGTCCAGCTTTTCTGCTTTGTGACAAGAGCTTTGCCTTTGTCATTCTTGGTCTTCTTGCAATCAGGAGATATGTGGCCTTTCTCACCACAATTATAACATTTAACATTAGCGTAATCTCCTCTGTCAGACTTTCCTCCTCTTCCTTCAGATCTTCTGAAATTCTTCTTATCAGAACTTATGCCTTTCCTGGAAAACTTCTTTCCCTTCCTGAACTTCCTGTATGCAATCTTTGTGATTCCTTTCACCATAAGAGCACACAGCTTCATCATCTCCTCATCAGCATCAGTTTCAGGCAAGCTTTCAGAATCTGAGTCATCATCACTCTCAGAACTTGATGACTCAGTATCAGATTTTATGATAAGAGCTTTACCCTTATCTTTCTTTGAGGAAGGTGGTTTGGGGGATTCCTCTTCAACCTTGAGAGCAACTGTCCTTGACTTTCCTCCTTTCCTCTTGCTTCTTTGTTCCATCTCAAGTTCATGAGTCTTGAGCATTCCATAGATTTCATCAAGAGTTGTTTCATCAAGATTGTAGTTGTCTCTTATTGTTGTTGCCTTCAAATCCCAACATTCAGGAAGAGCTAACAGGAATTTGAGGTTTGTATCTTCAAGATCATACTCCTTATTTACTAATGACAAGTCATTCAAGAGTTTGACAAATCTATCATATACATCAGTCAATGACTCATTAGTCCTAGAGTCAAAGTGTTCATACTCTTGAGTGAGTATTGTCTTCCTGTTCTTCTTAACTGTTTCAGTTCCTTGACACCTTGTCTCCAGTGCATCCCATATCTCCTTAGCAGTCTTGCAGTTGATTACCCTGTTTGACATTACATTTTCAATGGCACTATGCAATAAGTGACGTACCTTGGCATCCTTAGCAATAGATGCTATATCTTCAGCAGTGTAATCATTCTTTTCCTTTGGTACGGTCATTGCTGCTTCACCTGCAACTACAACAGCGAGCTTGGTAGGTTTGTGAGGCCCTTCCTTGATTCTATCAAGGTATTCTGGATCTGTTGCTTCCAAAAACATGGTCATCCTTACCTTCCATATGGGATATTCAGATGGTCTCAATATGGGAACTCTGATAGTCTCATATCGACTCTGAGTTGATGTCTTTGATGATTCCTCAGTTTTGGTAGGCTTAGTTGGAGTTTCTGTGTCAGACATGATTGTGTTTGGATCTTTAACTGTATGTGTGTTAACAGATAGCTCTGATACCACTTGTTAGGTCACACTTTCACTGTAGAGGGGGTGAATACAGTGTTTATTACAATCAAATCAAACTTCAAGAACTTATGTAACAGAAAACAAACTTTATTTAAACAATAAACTCTGTTACAATATGGAACTGTTATCTCTCAGTGATGAACAAAATATCACGAGAGCTGCTAGGGTTATATTAAATAATATTCTCGATAATGATAACACTTATAGTGTAAACCCTATGTCTGTGTTTATATACTACACAGTTACAAGATAATCGCTAATTGATATGGAATATAATTCTGCTTCCTAAAATATATCAATCAGATATCTTCTATTCCAAGTATTCCATTCTTCACGGAATTCCTTCTTCATGCATATCTCTTCTTATGTTTATCTTGATCTTCTTAACTTTAATCAGCTACTGTCCTTATCTGATCGTCCTTCAGCACTTAAGTTCTGATATCTATCTCCTGATAACATAAGTACTGATATCCCTTAAGTTCTGACTTCCAGTATAAGTACTGATCAGTTAAGTACTGATTTGTTCTGTTCAAATAAGATCTGAAATCTAAACATAAAACATATTAGCCATGACATTATCAAATATATCTAACAATACTAATAATTATGTTGCACCTCATTTTAATTTAAAAATAAGATGTCAATGAATTAAATACCAACTATCTATTAAATAGACATTAGCATTAAATTTCATATACTATACAATTGTTAACTCCTAACAACTATAATATCTCAAACAATATTGGTTTGATAAATAAAGCAACATTAACCAATATTATCGTGTTTGCAATCTCAGAAAAATGTTCTAAGTTTCATGTACTTTGATACATTGAGTATTGCATCTATATCAAAGTATTCAGGAATTTGCAAATTAGTATGAAAATTATTCTAATTGGATAACATATGGTTACTTTTAATAAAGTATTATCCACATTGATCATAGTTGTACTTAAGAAAGATTTTCACGCCTTTTATAATAGTATAAATGACTGAAGATAAGCATTAATTACTTAGAGGAGTTCTAGGTAATGCCACGGAAACTAATACTTCACAATTAGTTCATATTTAAACTCCTAACTAACTATCATTAGCTGATATAAGTCAAAAATTAGAACACAACTAATCATGCTACAATCATGATTCTGATTTTAGTGAATTCTGGAGATATAAGTTGATAAATTCACTAAAACCGAATTCTCACAATTAACCTATAACAATTTAGTTACTATCAATATACTAGATATCATTCGTTAACAAATTATGTTATGATCAATCATGCTGCTAATTTATTTTAAGTTAGTTTGAATTATGGAGCAAATAAAATTATTAAATTGCTTCAATTTCCATAATCCAAACTACCTTCAATAAATAATAAATAAATAAATACTAAATATCTATGAGTTAGATATTTGTACTTAAGTAATTATAATTATGCTTGAATAATTACCAATAGAATACATGAATTATACACATGGCAATTATTTTCTAGATAATTGGTAATTTTAGAAATACTTTCTAAGCATATACAATATTGAGAGTTTTATACAACTAACTTAGAAAATACGTCAACTTCTAATATTAGTGATTTTCGAAATGATCATTGATTACTTAGAATAAAAATTCCAAATAATATCACTAATATTAAAAGTATTACAATTATTCGTACATGATACAAATAACTATGTTGCATATTATTTTAATACAACTAAAATAATATTCAAAGTTAATGATATAATACTTAATTACCACAAATGTATATGACTTTATAATCATGATAATCAAGATAGTAGTACTAAGTACGAGGTACTGGATCATTGATAAATTCACAAGTCCTTTAAATATTGAAGATTTACTACTTGTGAACTTATATTAAGAATTCCTTATAAATGGGATTTTCAACTAAAATGCAAAGAATGGTATCCCACATTTACAAACCGATCTTGAAAAATTAACTTTATTCAAGTGATTTAGTAAATATTTCTGCAAGTAACTCTTTGACTAAAAGACATGATCTCAAAAAAATGATACCTGGTGTGAAGGTGCATTATCATAGAGTGTTCCATAGAGTTGTTGGAGTTAAAGGGGTTTCTTATCATAAAAAGAAATCAATCTTCTTCCATGAAGTTGACAGCTTCCCGAGATACTTCTCATGTCACCTAAGTTGACAGCTTCAAAGATATTTCTCCTGTCTTTCTTACAACCTGCGTAATCTATATTTGTATAGCCAACATGTTATGTACAATATTTTTAGGGTACTTTACTCCAAGAGTTGGTAGTCCCGTAAGATATTTAATAATCTTGTTAATAGCTATAAGATTTGATTCTCTAGGATCTACTTAGAACCTTGCACTTTGGCATTTTGAGAACATTACATATTTTTCTATTAGCATTTGAGTAAAAGAGTGAGCTTGTCATACCTCTATAGCTTGTCAATATACATGAGCTGCACTGATCAAGCTTTAGTGGTTTCTTCATTCTTTTGGTTTACTTGTGCTCCTAAAAGAATTATTCTTTTGGCTAGCTTGTAGTAATTGCAAATAGAATTGCAACCTTTCCAACACGCTCCTCCATACCTACTCTGTAATTACTTAGCAAATTATCTTGCACAAGTTTTTGTTAGTAGACCGATATATAACATTATCATTATATCACTGCACATATATAACATTATGTTTATGCCTAGTGATAAGAGAGTTATTAATATGACAACTCTACTAGTTCATATTTAACTGCAACTTCAGTTAGAGTGCCATACCATGTCCATGATGATTTTTTGAGTAGTATACTAGTTCATACCAACCTGAATTGAGCTTGTGAAGAAGAGATATACATAGTCTAATAGATCTGCAACTTCAAAGTCCATGAACTATTGTGCATTGACTTCCACTTTTGACTTACCAACCAGGAGTGCACTTGTTCCCATTAACTAGAGTCCAATTCCAAGTTTGAATGTGTATTAGGTGCCTGATATGTCGTAATATCCTCAAGTCTCGTCATTTGTGCTTTCTGCTAGATACTGCTTCATGATAATAACCTAGCATTCAATTTGGCATTGTCCCTCGTAACAATGCCATTGTCATTCAGTTTGACTTCTGGTTATCCTTGTACCAATTAAAATATTGTCATTTGGTTTGGATATCAGCTTCCCTACAATATGCTTTCTGACTGATTGAGTTCATTTTGCTTTGGAATCACCCAACCAACCTGTATCTATTAGAGCTTCTGTAACTTATCTTAGTTTCTTCTTTAGATAAAAAACTAGAGAACTACACATTCATACTCAGTAGCCCTGCTAATCATTACTGCACCATCTGGATCACTTAAGAACTAGACTCTGGGAATAATATTGGCATCAAACCCTTTGTCTCAGAATATATGTTCTTGTTATGTTCTTATCCTTGCTGTTGGGATTTCTTGAAAAATCATTATCTTTGATGACTAGCTTCATTGAAGTAATGAATTGTGTATTACATTGCCATTCTATTGCTTGGATATGAATCATCAATACCATTAATTTTATCCTGTAATAACTTAGAGTATGGAGTTATTGAACTGTGCACTTAGACTGTCTATAGCCTTCTATTGATCAACCACAGATGCCGTATAGGTTGTAGACTCCACTGAGTAGCCATGGAAAATATCCTAACTAGTCTTAGCTGCAAATGCAAAGATCTTCAAACAGCTGAGAAAATTTCATTATTTTCTTCTATAGAACATTCTCTCCAAACACTTTCAGGTTATTCAGTGTTTGCTTCTGTTAGCCATTACCTCATTTATGATCTTCATGTATACATCACTGTAATATCCGGGATATATCGTGTAATTATTTTTGCTAATAGATAATTATTATGTATGTTCAGTATCTATTCTGTGAATTATTTGTTAAGTATTATATGTGTTTGGATGTTTAAAAATAATATTAATTGAGTATTTTAATTTTTATATGTCCAAAATAAAATATAGATAATTGTCATATCTTCCTAATTATTTTTATGTTGATTTATGATCTTATAGGAAATATATGGATTTTATAAAATCTTTTTCTGAGTATTTAAAACACTATTTTATAAAATAAAGAACCAACCAACGTCATCCGTTTTTACGTTTTTATAACCCGAAACTCTTCCGAAAACTCCTTCCTAACCTAATTGCAATATTCCGAGCATTTTCCATGTTTTGACTTTTTCGATCTGGCATACGGTTTTTCCCGTGCGGGTCTCGGCGCAATATTTTCGATACAAAATTTGTTTCGGTAAGTCGATAAAACCCGTATTTTCGATAAACGGGATCTTTTTATTAAACTATTATAATTATAACCTCGTAATACGTGTAACTAGGCGCTGAGACCAAGACCGCAGTACAAATTGTACAGATTTAGATAATTATCCCAAAAACCGGTACCGTTTGGAACCGTTTTTATAAATAAACGTACTATTTTATATCCGGAATGATCCAACAGGATACTAATTTTCCGTAAATATAAATAGCCCTTACCGTACTTTATTTCGTACAAATAATCACAAATATACAGTAAAATTCCGTAATTATCCAGGGAAAACGAACCGTATTCTTCGTGTTCTTCGCGTTCTTCGCAATTAAACCAACATTCGAAGGTGATGGGGATGTCGGATTTTGATGCTCTAATAACCATTTTGAAGCCCTCAACCTGTTCTATCGGATTTCATCATCAAATCAATCAATCGATTGGTAATCGTCCAACTCGAATCTTAGGGTTTATATTCAAGAATTGGGGGTTGTTTATACAGTGATTATCTGTTTGTCTTGATGATATAAATATATTTATATGTTGATTTACAGTCGAAACAAGTATAGAATCAAGTTGTTTGATTGTCGAAATAGTGTAGACAAGTTCAAGCTTTTTACCGTTTGAATTTTTATTTTTTCTGGGTTATTCTTGGTTTGATGGTCGATTATGATATCATAAACAAATTGTATGTGTTCTAAGCTTCATTTTCGTATGTAGCTCATTAATTATGAATAAGGATTGAAGGAGATCATCTTTTTGACCGGATTATTTTAAGCTCGCCGGCGACATCTCTGTTGGTGATCGGATTTCTGGTTTTCGATTTGATTTAGCACGTTTAATGGCTTGTTTGCGTTGTGGAAGTTGTGTAGATGGAAATCGTGTAAAGAAACGAAGTGATTCAGTGTGTTTTAGGGGCCAGCCGTGACTCGTCGAAATCCGGCGAAGTCGCCGGTTTCTGGGTAAATCCCAGATTTCGGTCGATCTTCGACCCGGGTCCGATAGGATTCTTGGGGACCCATTTTGCTTTTATTTCAACCGAGTTTCAATCCTATTTTCCCCTAATTCTGAAACCAAAAGCTGTTTCTATGATTTTCTTTTTAAAACAATTCAAAAATTTCCATTTTAACTTCTAAAATTCATTTTAATTACCAAAATTCATTATTTATTATTCTGAAAATTATTTTTAATTCAAAAATAAATCTAAATTAATTAATTTTAATTGATTACTTAATTGGATTTAATTATTTCTTTTGATTTAAAAATTCCTAAAAATAGTTTCGAGCTCTAAAATATTATTTTAAATTATTCTCAAGGCTCGATAATTATTATAAAATTATTTTAATGTCGGATTCGGGTATTCAAACCCTATTATTTATTTATAAATTGATTCGGAGTTCCGTTTTAATTCCGAAAAATGTTTTAAAAATCATTTTGAATACCTAAAAGCCTGTTTATAACCCGAGACTCCTTTATAAATGATATGTCATTGATTATTTGACGTGTTATGTGCTATATGTGACTTGTTGGCTGATTGTTGGTCTATATGTTCGGTGTTTACTTGTTTATAACATAACTTTTAATCCGTAAATCGGATTTGGGTAAAACGAAGGGTAGATAAAACCTTATGATGTCTATGTGACAATTAGATAAGGTGAGATGAATAATGATAAATACTTATGATGCCTAGCAGAGTAAGCAAGGCGTAGGAAAGCGAAGCAGGTGATCAGAAAATGGAATCAATATGTAGAAAATACAGCATGTGATCAGAACATAGAATTGAGGCATATGAAAAGTAGACGAGTGGTTGTCAAAAAGAGTCATTTGACGAGTACAAGTGAAATTGGAATCGATTGTGATAAGGCAAGTACTTCTAAACCTTTTTCAAGATATAATGCAAATATTTCTAAACTTTCTCGTAACATATTGTTAAGTGTTCAAAATAGCTCTGTTTTATATTGTAAATACATTGAATCCTTCAGCCTTGAACCTGAGCCACATCATTTGATCTTTGAGCCGTAAGCCTTATTCTTTGTGAACCATTTCTTGTTGATTTCCAGATACTAAACCACGCAAATATGACACTACTCTTCAAATATACAACCACCAAACACCAAACACTGGAATAGAACTATTTGAACATCCAAAAACTTTTACTCAACCATATCTTGTGATAACAAAGAACTAAACCTTATAAACCATTGTTCATCTAATACCCAATTCTCCTACAGGCTGAAGGCCATTTCCTATACATACTTCAATACCCCTTGTGATACTCATGAAATGCATCATGCCTTTATGCAAATATTTCATCACTGTTCAATACAATCTTGTTTTATTGAATTATATTGTTTATCATATTGAACTGCTTTAAAATTGAATAATTTTTTTATATACGGTCCAGATTCGTGGTCAGACCATATCAATGGTCAAGTTAGGCCAATGTGTGCCTTGGATCCAGTAATTAGAACAGTGTTGTGTGCTTTGCTCGGGGTTAGTGCGTGACTGATCAACAGCCTAATCTTGGTTTTAAAACTTAAAATGAATATCCAATTCTAATGATTGTTTAGCAATAAATTTGATTCCTCTGAACCATTTCGTTGAACATTGATTAACCTCAATTATTGTCATTGTGACTTGCTGAGCTAGTTAGCTCACTCTTGCGAATCTTTTTATGTATTCTACAGTTAAGAAGGATACGGTTGATAGCGAGGTTTTGCCCAGTTCAATGTACGAGTAAGGATTCCAGATTATGTTGGATCGAGCTAGCAGGAGCTTATTGCACTAGAGAGATAGTAAGATTGTAAGAATAATTTCGTTATTAGTTATAAGTTAAATTAGTTAGGATTTGGTACGTTGTAATAAAAGTTAAGGTTGTGGCTTGTTTTCATACTTTAACCTGTTACGATCCGTGGTTATGTAAAGCAGGGTCATTGCAAATAATATTTCATATACAGGTTTATATATTGTGTATCTGTTATGGACCCCAAACTTCTGACCCGGGTTTGGAGGGCGCCACAAGTTGGTATCAGAGCTACAGGTTATAAGTCACTGAAACATGCCTAGATTGTCGGGATTGGGTAGAGGGTTAGGATTAGGAATAGAAAATAAAAAGATAAGTTATCATGAGGTTGAGTGCGATTGTATAGTAGGTCTCCGGCACGGTTCGTGTTGCGATTCAGGATTCTTAGCTTGTGGCGTGATTTCCAGACAATGATAATGGCAGATCCTGATTTCCCTGCATTATCTGATCATTTGGAGCCTTGTGTTTGAGGATCGTCATCTTCTTCTAAATTTGATCTGCATCTTGTTCTTTCATCAGTATTAATGGTATTACCTTCTGTTATGACAGTTGTGCCTCTCCAACTTATTCCATGCTATTTATCACCTCTTGATATGAGACTACCTATTTAAGAACCGCCATTTGTTTATTCTTGTTTTACTGGATATTCGGCTGTAAGTGTATCTCTTCAGTTTACCCTACATCCTGTTCTATACCCTCAGTCTAAAAATTGTCCTATGAAGCAATCGTACCTACGAGGATGAACTCGGGAGTTACAGTAAATGGTGAGTACTTGAGATGTAAATAAAGGTGAGAAGAAGTTTAGAAAGAAGATTCAAATGTTCCGGAGGATAGCTGCTACTAGGCTAAAAGAAGCCATTAGTGACTAGGCCACCCATGACTAGCTTTTAGAATGTATTATAGGAGTTTTGAAAGAAAGTTAGAGAAGATTATGGATCTGGAGCTTTCTTGAAGTTAGATAATGGTGTTATGATAATGTGATATATATAGTAACAAGGTTATGTGATATTAGCCGACTTGTTGACTATTGGATAGTCTGTTCCACTTAGCGATTGCAAAGTTAATGACATGAGTATTACCAATAGGGAATCTTTGATGTGAAGCTACGAATAAAATAACATGCAATGATAATTAAAGTTTTCGTCGATTAAGGAAGGCAAATAGATACGATAAAGGAGAAAAGGTAGATTGAAGTGAACGGACCTTTATGTGATTGTTTGTTTAATTTGGTATCTCGTTATAGGTAGGAAGGACAACAACCATGTTGTGCATATGTTGTGTACTTGATGATGACATAAACAAAACACCTAAGTAGATTTTACTTAGTGAAATAATGTAGCACTCGACGGATAAGAATTATAGTCCCGACGGATAACTCATTATAGTCCCGACGGATGATGACTTATTATCCATCGAGTGAGTAGCTTATGTAATAATAAGTCTGTAGCACATTTCTGCATACACCTTTGTATAGATTCTGTAGTAGCATATTAATCATGTTGACTTTAACTAGATATGCAGAATAGGTTGATTAATTATACATAGATGATGTCTTGTAATTCTGCATAAGTGAAATGAAGTCAAGTTCCTGATTGCTACCCGACGGATAACCTACAAAGCACCCGACGGATGATCAATAACCCGACGGATGATTAACAATCCGACGGATGATCATGAACCTAACGGATAAAGAATTCAAACATCAGTTGACAGTGACAACTGGTCACATGCGTCGAAGTGTATGCAAATGGAATGAGGAAGCCTATTAACTGGGTAATAGTGAACAAAGTAACATAGCATTAGACCCAATAGTTTTTATAATGATCCTGTCTTTTGACTTTGTAATCTTGGTATTATATAAACCAAGAAGTAACAAATAGAAATTAAGATCTGAGATACAAAAAGTGAGAAACATTTGTAAGCAGAATTATTAGCATTTCTCTGTATTCTCAGTAGTTCAAATTTGTAAGCAGCTGTGAGCATTCTTACACACAGAGTTCTCTCGATATAATATATATCTCTGGTGGAATTGTTTAAATCCACCAGAAAGTTTTTAAAGACTCTTGTTTTTAATTACTTATGTTTTGATTCACTTAAGTTTTTATTCCGCATTGTGCTAATCAAAACACTTACATTTGTATTCGAGTTTGAACATTTTTATTTTAAGAAGAAGGTTCAAGAATTCCATTCAACCCCCCTTCTATAATTCTTGCTATATTGTTAAGGGACTAACAATTGGTATCAGAGCAAGCTCTTAATCAACAAAGAGTTTAAAGATCAAAATAATTCAGCAAGATGATCAAGAAGGATGTTGGAGTCAAGATTCCTTTTCTAGATAAAGATAATTACCATCATTGGAAGGTAAAGATGCATCTTCATATGCTTTCTCAAGATGAGGCCTATGTGGACTACATAGAAAGAGGCCCTCATGTTCCAATGAGAGCTGCAACAGGAAATGAGCCATCAGTTCCTAAGCCAAGGCATGAATGGTCTGATCCTGACATTGAACAAGTCAGGAAGGATAAAAAGGCCATGAATATTCTGTTTAATGGAGTTGATGCGGACATGTTTGACAACATTATCAACTGCAAAACTGCCAAGGAAGTCTGGGATACTGTACAGATAATCTGTGATGGCACTGAGCAAGTTAGAGAAAATAAGATGCAGCTTTTGATTCAGCAATATGAGCATCTTAACAATGAGGAAAGTGAGTCTCTCACTGACATTTTCAGTAGGTTTCAAAAACTACTAAATGCTCTTAAGTTGCATGGGAGAGTCTATCAGACTAAAGACTCTATTATGAAATTCCTTAGATCTCTTCCAAAGAAATGGAAACCAATGATAGTCTCATTAAGAAACTCACAAGATTATAAGGAGTTTACTTTGGAGAGACTTTATGGCATCCTGAAAACCTATGAGCTTGAAATAGAGCAGGATGAAAGGATGGAGAGAGGAAAGAAGAAAGGAGGATCCATTGCACTAGTTGCTGAGTTGGAAAAGGAGAAGGAAGTGAAGATGAAAGCTGTTGAATCAACTTCAAAGGTCTGTGAGAACAAGGGCAAGGGGCTTGCAGTAGAAGGTGAAGATTCATTTAGCCAAGATGACATGGAGGACATTGATAAGCACCTAGCATTTCTTTCCAGGAGATTTTCCAAGCTCAAGTTCAAGAAGAACATTGGAGCAGCCAAGCCAAATAGAAACATGGTAGATAAGTTAAAATTTAAATGTTTCAAATATGGCTTGGCAGGGCATTTTGCCAATGAGTGTAGAAAGTCAGATTCCAGTAAGAAAAAGTTTGAGTCTGTGGATTATAAGCAAAAATACTTTGATCTACTCAAACAAAAGGAAAGGGCTTTTATTACACAAGAAAATGACTTGACAGCAGATGGTCTGGATGAAGATGAAGATGTCAGCTATGTCAATCTAGCCCTAATGGCCAAGTTTGATGAGACAGAGACAAGTTCCTCAAGCAATCAGGTAATCAGGTAATTACCATAAACCTTGCACATTTATCTAAAGCTGAGTGTAATGATGCCATAAATGACATGTCTACAGAGTTATATCACTTGCATGTTACACTTAAGTCTCTTACTAAAGAAAATGCTAAAATCAAAGAAAATAATCTATTTTTAAGTGAGAGGAATAATGTGCTTGAGTCTCAGTTTATTGATTTTGAGAAATTAAGAATTGAGTCTAAGATTGCTAAGGAGGAATTAACTGAGTCCTTGAAAAAGGAAAAATTTTTAAAGAAGCAGCTCGAGCGTGAACAAGAGGTGATTAAAGCTTGGAAAACATCCAGGGATGTCCATGCTTAAATCACCAAAGTTCAAAGTATCGAGTCTTTCTGTGATGAAGCCTGGAAAAAGAACAAAGAGAAACTAGAACCTAATTTGGTAGATGGACTGCTTGAAAGGAATATGTCCTAAGTCCAATCATGTATTAGGATTTAGGAATAACTCCCTGTGTAACCTGTTTTGATTTCATTGATATTAATAAAAGACTTGTTTTGTTTTTATTACGGGCTTTATCTATTTAGGTGTTTAAATAAGATATACCATAGTTTAGAGTAAAGCTTTTTATGGATTATGATGAGATCATAATAGTGAGACCTAAAAGATGATAACTCTAAACTTAAATAGTTCCTGGTCGTAGGATTACTAACTGGTAATTAATAATCCGCAGAGATCGGTACATACTATGCTTGCTTCATTATGAAGGATGTCTGTTCTCATAGACATTTGTGTGGTAACACTATAGCTAGTATGTAAGTGCTTATTATAGAATAAGTTCACTGAACATGACTCGCACAGCTGAACAACTGATGGAGTTCACTCACGTGTCAACAGTTGTTCACATAGTGATAGTTGTACAAGTATCCTTAGACTTGAGGTCATCATAGTCATCTTGTGTACACTGAACTATGCTTTGGTTTAGTTCTTAGTCTCCAGGGACAATTATTAGGGCTCTACTGGGTATAGGAATTTGTACACGAAGATAGTGTATGATCAATAAAGGATCTACCCCTTCCAGTGAAGGAAGCAAATGTTCAAGACTGATCCACTTATGCTAGTTCAGGAATCTCTAGCCAGAGTGAATGAAATTAGAAAGGAGTTTCTAATTTGCATAGAACTAAGCATAGTAAATGGTAAGCAAGTGATTAAATTAGATAGGCTTGACACGAGATCCATGCCTTGTATTTAATCAGGACATTGTAGGGTAGAAGGAGTTTATTGTACGATAACTATTCACTGAATAGGTTCTTGGTATTCTAAGCAGTGAATTCATATTATCCGGATAGTCGCGATATGCTGAGAAGTATCCCTCACGATGTAGAATAAATGTGATTAATTAATTAATCATATTTAATAAATTAGAGAATTTATATAAATAATGATAAAATAGTTTTATTATTATTTATTTCTACTACCGGCTTAATATTGAACCTACAGGGTCACACCATAAAAAGAGAATGATTTAATGGTGGAGGAATTAATTAATAATGGCTAATAATTATTTATTTGTGAAATAAATAATTAATTGGCAAATTTAATAATTGATTAAATGAGATTTAATTGATTATAAATTAATTAAGAAAAGTTCTTAATATTATTAATTAAGGATTTAATTTTTTGGAAATTAAATGAAGAGAGAGAATTATTTCTAAAGTGTTTAGAAAAAGGATTAATAATTAAAAGGTGTTTTAATTATTAATGAGAATAATAAATGGGATAATAATAATAATAATAATATTTATGGGAAAATTTCAGCTGAAAATTTTGCCTATAAATATACTATTATAAACCCTATTTTTATTTTGAACCCCAAAATTTTATAAAACCTAATTCTCTCCACCTCCTCCTCCTCCTTAACGTCGTTTTCTTGGTGGATACCGGTGGAGTGCTTCACGTTTGAGGAGCAGCTGCTAAGGATCTCCGATCGTTGCTCTTGGATCGCTTATTAAAGGTTAGTAATCGATCCCTATGTTTTTACCACGATTTATATGCTTTTATTTGGATTTTGTATGTGTAAAAGTGTTTTACCATGCCTCCGCTGCGATTAAAATCCAACACTGCTAACAGATGTAGACTCGACGGATGATGAGGACTATCCGTCGGATAATAAAAAGTGTTATCCGTCGAATGATGAAAATCCTCATCCGTCGACTGTGAGCAATCCCATTAGCAAAGCCAAACTAATTAAGCTGAAGGAGAAGTATGGGTCTGTTTCCAAGAACTTTGTTTCAGGAGAGTCAAGTCAAGTTAAGAAAGGGAAAAAGGCTAATGTTGGTCACATGACTGTCAAACAGTTAAGTGACAGACTTGAGAAAATTGAGGTAAAAATAGAGACTAAAAGGAAAAACAATAGGAATGGTAAAGTAGGGATTAACAAACACAATAACTACACACCTGATAAATATGCTCCTAGAAAAATCTGTGTCAAGTGTGGTAGTGTAAATCATTTATCTGTTAATTGCAAATCTGCTAGGCCTACTCCCATGTATGTTCAGTCTCAATTTCCTAACATGAATACCATGCCTCCCATGCCTGTTAATGCTATGCCTACATAGAACATGAATGCATAGTTTGCTAATATGCCATTTGCACCTAATCCTTATTATGCTGCATATAGTATGCCACAACTGCCATTTAGCATCCCTTACTGGAATAACATGTTTACTCAGCATGCCATTTCCTGTTAGTCATAATATGCATGATAATTCTATTGCAATGAATGGTTTCAAAGGCTCAACTCAAATGACTAAGAATGAATCTGAAATTTCTGAGTCAAATGAGATAAAGCCTAAGAAACAGAAAAAGAAGGCTAACAAGGCAGGACCCAAGGAAACTTGGGTACCAAAATCAACTTGATTTGATTTTGATGTGTGCAGGGAAACAGAAGGAATCTTTGGTACTTGGATAGTGGTTGTTCAAGACACATGACTGGCGATTCTACCCTGCTCACAGAGTTTTAGGAGAGAGCTGGCCCAAGTATTACTTTTGGAGATGACAGCAAGGGTTATACTGTGGGATATGGCTTGATTTCAAAGGACAATGTCATCATTGAGGAGGTTGCCTTAGTGGATGGTCTCAAACACAACTTGTTGTGTATCAGCCAGCTTTGTGATAAAGGCAACTCAGTAATCTTCAATTCAGAAGCCTGTGTTGTGACTAATAAAAGAAGCAATAAAGTGGTTCTCACTGGTGTGAGAAAAGGAAATGTGTACCTAGCTGATTTCAACTCATCTAATGCAGAATCTGTAACTTGTCTTCTCAGTAAAGCAAGTCAGGATGAAAGTTAGCTATGGCACAAGAAACTATCCCATTTAAAATTCAAGACCATGAATGAGCTGGTGAAGAAAGAACTGGTTAGAGGCATTCCTCAAGTGGATTTTTCTAAGGATGGACTGTGTGATGCCTGCCAAAAAGGGAAGCAGATTAAAGCATCATTTAGGAAGAAACTTGATTCAACAATTGAAGAGCCTCTGCAACTGCTTCACATGGATTTGTTTGGACCAGTCAATGTATTGTCCATCTCAAGGAAAAGATTTTTCCTAGTAATTGTAGATGATTTCTCAAAGTTCTCTTGGAGATATTTCCTAAAGTCTAAAGATGAGGCTAGTGAAATCATCATCAATCACATAAGGCAAGTCAATAATCATCCTGATTTCAAGGTTAGAAGAATCATGAGTGACAATGGAACTGAGTTCAAGAATTCTGTCATTAGAGCATTTTGTGAGGAAAATGGGATTCTGCATGAGTTTTCAACAGCAAGGACTCCACAACAGAATGAAGTAGTGGAAAGGAAGAACATATCAATTATTGAAGCTGCAAGGACAATGCTTGAAGAATATAAACTACCAACATATTTCTGGGCTGAAGCTGTAAACACTGCATGCTACACTCAGAACATTTCTCTGATTAATCAAGCAAGATGCATGACTCCCTATCAATTGTTCAAGAAAAAGAAGCCAACTCTAAACGTTCTTCATGTCTTTGGCTGCAAATACTATATCCTGAGAAATCAAACTGATCAAAATGGGAAGTTTGATGCTAAAGCAGATGAAGGAATTTTTGTTGGATATGCTGTTGGTAAAGCATATAGAGTCTACAATCTAAGAACCAACATTGTTGTGGAATCTATACATGTTGTGTTTGATGATAAAAAGATTGAAGGACTGAAAGATGGAGATTACCATGAGAGCCTCAAATTCGACAATGTGGAGATGGTTAGTGATGACAGTGATGATGAAAGTGATCAAGAAACAGTGTCTAAGGATAGTGCAGACAAATCTACTACCAATGAAGCACAAAACTCAACATCTGTCAAGTTGCATAATGCTTCATCCGTCCTAAGGCAATCTACGTTATCCGTCGGGAGACAACCTGCTTCATCCGTACTTAAAATTCACCATCCGTCGGGTTATCAAAAGGTGCAGGAAGTCAAAACAGATCACTTATAGAAAGTTCCCCTTTCCTAAATCAAAGATCCACAAACTCAGGGGGAGTTTCTAGCAATCAAAACTCAATCACACATCAAGACAACTATGAGTTCTCTTCATCTAGAGCTAATCTACCTCAACAAAGGAAATGGACAAAAGCTCACCCCTTTGAGCTTATCATTGGTGATGTTTCTTCTAGAGTTCAAACAAGAAGAGAAACTCAGGAAGAATGTCTATATAGCAGCTTTCTGTCAAAGGAAGAACTAAAGAAGGTAGAAGAAGCTTTATTGGATCCTGATTGGATTTTAGCTATGCAGGAGGAGCTAAACCAATTTGAAAGGAATAATGTATGGAAGCTGGTACCCAAGCCTAAAGGAAAGAATCCAATAGACACTAAGTGGGTATTCAGAAACAAGATGGATGAAAATGGCATAGTAGTCAGGAACAAAGCTAGATTGGTTGCTAAGGGCTATTGTCAGCAAGAAGGAATTGATTTTGATGAAACATTTGCTCCTGTTGCAAGACTTGAAGCCATCAGAATCTTCTTAGCCTATGCAGCCCATGCTAATTTCAAGGTCTATCAAATGGATGTCAAAAGTGCCTTTCTGAATGGAGATTTGGAGGAAGAAGTATATGTCAGTCAACCTCCTGGTTTTGAAGATCTAAATTTTCCAGAATATGTCCATTATCTTCTGAAAGCACTTTATGGACTGAAGCAAGCACCTAGAGCCTGGTATGACACCTTATCAAAGTTCCTTTTGGAAAATCACTTCACAAGAGGTACTGTAGATAAAACTTTATTTTTCAGAAATGTTAATGGCTCTAGTATACTTGTTCAAATTTATGTAGATGATATTATTTTGGCTCTACAGATGAGAATCTTTGCAAAAAGTTTGCCAAATTGATGCAAAGTAAGTATGAAATGAGTATGATGGGAGAACTAACTTACTTTCTTGGTTTACAAGTTAAGCAAGTTAGTGATGGAATATTCATTAGTCAAACTAAATATATTTTTGATCTTTTAAAGAAGTTTGATCTAATGGATTGCCCATCTGCAAAAACTCCCATGGCCACTGCAACTAAGCTTGAATTAAACACTACTGAAAAGTCTGTGGATATTTCAAGTTATAGAGGTATGGTTGGCTCACTTCTGTACTTAACAGCTAGTAGGTCAGATATAATGTTTGCTACATGTTTATGTGCCAGATTTCAGGCTGATCCTAGAGAATCTCACTTGATAGCTATTAAGAGAATTTCAGATATCTCAAGGGAACACCAAACTTTGGCATTTAGTACCCTAGAGATTCTGGTTTTGATCTAACTGGTTATTCAGATGCAGATTATGCAGGTTGTAGAATTGATAGAAAAAGTACAACAGGAACCTGTCAATTTCTAGGAAACAAGCTTGTGTCCTGGTTCAGTAAAAAGCAAAATTTAGTTTCTACTTCTACAGCTGAAGCTGAATATATTGTTGTTGGCAGTTGCTGTGCAAAGATTTTATGGATGAAAAATTAATTGCTAGACTATGGTTTGCAAGTTGAGAGAATTCCTATTTTCTGTTATAACACAAGTGCAATTGCCATCACTGAAAATCCAGTGCAACATTCAAGGACAAAGCACATAAATATCAAGTATCATTTCATAAGGGAACATGTAATGAATGGTATTGTGGAACTATATTTTGTTCCAAGTGAGAAGCAACTTACAGATATCTTTATCAAGCCACTGGATGAATCCACCTTTTCAAGGTTGGTAAGTGAGTTAGGTATGCTTAATTACTCTTAAATTTATCTGAGTTATTTTAAAAGTTGTAATGCAGCCAGAAATTTAATTGATTTTTCAGTCTTGGATGAAATTTTGGCTAAGTCAAAGTTTACATCTCGACGGATGACCCTTATCCATCGAGTTTAGTCATCCGTCGATATACTATTTGCTAATGAAAATCAATTACTTTTCTGGAATCTTTTAAGACACGACGGATAACAGTTTATCCTCATCCGTCGAATTGTCTTAATCTGAGTCGTTAATTCCCTGTACATTATCCATCGGGTATACTTACAGTTTGTAAGCATTACACAACGGATAATGAGTGGAATTTTTACAGTTTATTTTTAAACGGCTATTTTAGGCAATTTCTATTGGTTAATTTACTTTACTTTATTATTTTTATTAGTTATTTTTGAGATAGTATAAAAGCTTATTTCATTGCAATTATTTTCTTTAATCATTTTCAAATTCAACTGCTCTAATTTCATTCTCTCTCAAGCAATTATTCTCCTTCTCTTCAAGCTTTCATTCTCTAACAATGGCACCTGTAGTAAAGATTATGTCTCAAACTGGGTTCATTTATGAGAAGAACAATTTCACTGTATTGGTCAATAAGGGTATTCAGCAATCAGAGGACTACCACAAGATGATGGACTTTGTAAAGAATTGCAAGCTCAATTACGCCATGCTGGAATAACCCACAATCTTCTGTGAAGTTGTTGAAGAGATGTGGACCACTGCTATCTACAACTCTACTGACAAGACCATCACTCTAACCATCAAAGGAAAAGAATACTGTATCAATAGTGATGTGATAAAAGCATGTTTCAAAATTCCTGATAACAATGTGACTTCACCACACAATGACACTGATATTATCAATATGCTTAATTCCATGCATTATGCACTTCGTACTTCTAACTTGAGTGATATTAGGAGAATGGGTCTTAGGAAGGAGTGGAGTTTCATGTGTGATGTAGTTACTAAGGTTTTCTCTGGAAAAATCAGTAATTTTGATTGAGTGAATATTTCCATGCTTAACATGCTATACATGCTAGTTTTAGATAAATTTTACAATTTCAGTGACCTTGTCCTATTTGAGTTAGGTTTTAAATTAGGTGAGTTAGCTAAAAGAGGTAAAAATGTGTATTATGCTAGATTCCTTATGTTATTGGCTAACCACCTCTGTGAAGAGATTGTACTTGAGAACCCTAACAACAAACTGGATTGTTGGGCTCAAGAGAGAAGACTCATTGCAGATTTGAATAGGGCCAATCATCACAAGGATGTGCCAATGTTCTACTTTCCTGTAATGCAGGCACCTCAGGTAAGTGAGGTAAGTTCATCCATCCCTACAACTATTCCAACCTCCACAATTTCTTTGAGTTCAGGAGTAGCTATGGCAACTGTACCAATGACCAAACAGTTGCCTACCAAAGCTGCCAAACCTACTACTATTTCCAAATCCAAATCAAAGAAAACCCCCTCTGGTATCTCTCAAAAGATACCAGTTGAAAAATCCACCAAAGCCAAAGAGGGGAGTGTGAAGGAGGGTACGTTAGGTGAGGGAAGGGGTGAACATCGAAGAAACCCCAAGAATAAGGTTGGAGAGTTGAGTGAATCCCAGCCTAGCCACACTGTAGTTTCCCAACAAACTGCAGTGCTTAAAAAGGACAAAAGCTCACTTCTAGTTGCATCCTCCCAAAAGGATGTGGTTATTGAACAAAGCTCTCAGCCAAGAGCACAGGCCAAAAGGGTTAGGGACACAACCTCACCCCAAACTTACACAAGAAATAAGAAATCTAAAACCTCTGGGGATGCACAGGGCACACACACAGTGCAAACTGGTGCTAAAAACTCAGTCCCTGCACTCTCTCAAATTCAGTTTGATGTGGCTCCAATAAATGTGGAGTCACAGCCAAAATCTCTAGTTATAGAAGCACCTCATACACCATACTCACCAACAAACTCTCTGGATGTGGATATGATACACAGATCAATTCTTGATTCCCCTTCTTTAACTCTGTTGCGGAAGCCAAAATCTAGTGCAAGTGAGCATCATCTTTTAGATGATTTGTTGGCTCACTTGCCAATTTTTTCAGAAACTATTGTGACATCTGTGCCCCAAATATCTTCAATAAGCACAGAGTCAACAATAGAGCTACAGCTGGTGAGCCATCTGAGGAATTTGGAGTAAATTCTAATGATGATGACTCTATTTCATTTGATGGAAGCATGAACTTAAGGGGAGATGAAGGCCCAAGTTCTATTCCAGATTTACCTGAATGGGCCTTGACAAAGGAGTCCACACCAGGATAATTTAATGTATCCTTGGTCAAATAAATCATGTCTATCCAAAAGGCCATTCAAAAGAGCTCAAATGCTGGTACCAAGGCTATTCTTCAAGCTCACCTAGATTCTCTACATCTCATGAAGTTACAGCAGTTAAGATAGAATCTGAGTGTGGATGAACTCAAAAAGGATATAGCTGACTTGAAGACCTAAAATTCTGAGAAGCTGGATTTAGTCATGCCATATGGTACCATGCAGGATCTATTACTGAGACTGAGAAAAGAATCAGATGCTGAAAAGAGGCTGACCAAACTGGAGAATAGAGTTCAAGGTATTGAAAACTCTGTGGTCACCATTCTTCAAAATCAACAGTCTCAGACCAGTCTTCTCATGCAACTGGCTAAAGCACAAGGCCTGACTCCTCAACTTGATGATAACAAAAAGGGGGAGAAAGGACCAAATGTGGGGGAGAAACTTCAAATACAAATCAGCAAAGTAATTGTGTCCTCAATTACTGTCTCAAAGCCACCAGTTGTAGATGGTATAGATTTAATTCAGGCAACAGCAGCCAACTTGAAAGCTGCTGAGAAAGAAAAGTTGAGTTTAGTCAACTGGGAAAAGATTGATGAGGAGATACAGAAGAAGTTCCAACTTATCAAGGAGCCAGTTAAATCAGCCATCCATCATGCTCAAGTCAAGCAAATCAGTGTGAATGAGATGAACATGAACTATCTGGAAAAAGGACAATCTTCCTGCATCAAGTCTCCAAAGGCTGAAATGATTCTTAAACCAAGGGCAAACTACTCAAAATCATCTTTGAAGAACCCCTTGGACACTGTGTATGAGACACCCAAGCCTGATGAGAAGAAGCTTCTGTCAAGATGAATTGTTTTCTATAAAGATCCAACTGATTCAGCTTCAAAAAGGAGAATTGCTAAGATATTCAGAAATGGAAAGGAAATTTGTGTGGTAGCTGGACATCATCAATTTGCTCAAGCAAAGAGAGAAGAAAAAGCCAGATTAAAACAGGTAAAGAAGCAAGTTGTTCTAGATGTAAAGAAGGCTAAACAAAAGAAAGAGCAGATTGCTATCTTGGCCAAGCTACAGGCTGTGAATTCATCACAACAAATTCCCTCTCAACCATCTGAAGCTACTGAATCAAGGAAATAAGTTGAAGAATAGAATAAGTCTCCAAGAAAGAAAGAATTGGCTAAAAGAACAAAAAGGAAACTGGATATTGTTGACAAGGAATTGGGAGATCAATTTCCTAAGGAACCCACACCAGCTACAACTCAAGCATCAAAGCCCTATGTGGTATTTGAAGATATAAGGGTAGTGGATCCCTACAGGAACATTCATGGTGAACCTATTGTGCCCAAGGATGAGCCAATAGAATGGGACAACATACCAATTCCTGACTTCAGTCTACCAATCCTTAGCAAGCCAAAAAGGACAAAGTCAAGGGCAGTCAAGAAAGTGAAACTGTCACCCCTCAAATCCAAATCTGTAGTCAAAGCTCAACCCAAAGTCAATAAGGGAGACTACTTGTACTTGTGTGACATCAAAGAATTTTCTGATCTAAACCTCTATCTGGATGAACTAGATGAAGTGAGGGGAATTGATGCATACAGAAACCTACCTGAAAGGTTAGTGTTCAAGTACAAAGGAGGAAAGGAGATTCAGTGGCCACTTCAGGATTCTTCAAGAGAGCCAAGCTATATTGATTAAAGTTTATTCATCCTTCAAGAAGAACTTTGGGTTCAATGTCACTGCAAGAAGACTAGTATTGAAGAAGATTGAAGAACTAAGGAGTGTTAGAGCTAAAGATGCACTCCCAAAGACTCTTATCATCCCATACACAGGGAGAAGAGTGCAACTAAAGCCCTACTGGCTGATGGAATTCATGGATGACAAATGTGTGAGAAGATTCTTCAGATTAGAAGACCAATTGAGCATCTCCAGAAATGAGACTCTCTTGGAAATACAAGAAAAGCTAAATCTCTCATAATCTGATGAACTAGAATTCCACAGGCAGCTCCAAAATCAGATTGATGAAAACAACAGAAAGCTTGGAAGAAGATCCAGACCTTCAAGGAACTAGATAAATCTTCTCAGGCTGGAGGAGCATCTTGAAAATGACTGTGAGCCAAACTTTGTGCATTTTGATTAATTGAAGCACTTTTCAGTATTATCTACTTTCTTTTAAAGATGTATGTTTAGGGTGTTTTGTTATCATCAAGTATCTCTTAATTTATGGATACAATTCCAGTAGACATAAATTGGGGGAGATTGTTGTGCATATGTTGTGTACTTGATGATGACATAAACAAAACACCTAAGTAGATTTTACTTAGTGAAATAATGTAGCACTCGGCGGATAAGAATTATAGTCCTAACGGATAACTCATTATAGTCCCGACGGATGATGACTTATTATCCATCGTGTGAGTAGCTTATGTAATAATAAGTCTGTAGCACATTTCTGCATACACCTTTGTATAGATTCTGTAGTAGCATATAAGTCATGTTGACTTTAACTAGATATACAGAATAGGTTGATTAATTGTACATAGATGATGTCTTGTAATTCTGCATAAGTGAAATGAAGTCAAGTGCCTGATTGCTACCCGACGGATAACCTACAAAGCACCTGACGGATGATCAACAACCCGACGGATGATTAACAATCTGACGGATGATCATGAACCCACCAAATAAAGAATTCAAACATCAGTTGACAGTGACAACTGGTCACATGCGCCGAAGTGTATGCAAATGGAATGAGGAAGCCTATTAACTGGGTAATAGAGAACAAAGTAACAAAGCATTAGACCCGATAGTTTTTATAATGATCCTGTCTTTTGACTTTGTAATCTTGGTATTATATAAACCAAGAAGTAGCAAATAGAAACTAAGATCTGAGATACAAAAAGTGAGAAACATTTGTAAGCGGAATTATTAGCATTTCTCTGTATTCTCAGCAGTTCAAATTTGTAAGCAGCTGTGAGCATTCTTGCATACAGAGTTTTCTCGATATAATATATATCTCTGGTGGAATCGATTAAATCCACCAAAAAGTTTTTAATGACTCTTGTTTTTAATTACTTATGTGTTGATTCACTTAAGTTTTTATTCCGCATTGTGCTGATCAAAACATTTACATTTGTATTCGAGTTTGAACATTTTTATTTTAAGAAAAAGGTTCAAGAATTCCATTCAACCCCCCTTCTGTAATTCTTGCTTTATTGTTAAGGGACTAACAAACCAACTCATAGAGTAAGGACAATCAGATTTGTGATTTTTAAAAAAATTTTAAACCACTTTTCGAAAAAGATTTTCTTTTACAAAACTTCTAAAAACCTTTTTGAATAAAATAAGTTTCAAACCTTGATTGTCAAGTTACTACTTGAGTTTCTTGCTTGTTAAAAGACCCGGATTACCTAGAAGAATACTTGTTTCAGACTTAGTATTGTTAATTTAAAGGATAAAGTAACCTGCGATTATGAAGAAGTTGATTATTCCTAACAGTAAGGTGCACATATTGTTTGATAAAAATTAACAATAAAATCAGCGTACGGAGTAACTATTCATCCAATTACTACGACTACCAGAGTTCGAAGAACTCATTAATTTAATAAAAGACGGGGCATGACCGAAGAAGATTGGGAAGATTTCCAGACCTTTCTAAAAGAAGAATATTATTAACAAAAGGATCGTTATGTTGAGTGATTCGGGGTTATTTTAAATTGAAAAGAGAAAACTCGAGGTTATCTGGTAGGGACGTCATTATGATTGAATTGTTAAAGTATAATACGTGTAGGTGCTATGTTAAAGACGCAAGACTTAACAAGTAAGAATCTACCATAATGCTTAATTTGCGAAGGCATTTCAGCGTACATTCTAAAGTTGTTATATGACACAATTGGGATATGATCGAACAAGCTCGAAAGATGAATACAAGTGAAATATGGATGGTGACAAATGGTATCATTCTTGTCCTCACCATTACAGCATATATTCCTTTTAAATTTCTAAAAAAATGTATGAACTCCTTTTCTTAATAAATTCTTTCTGATGATATCAAAAAGGAGGATTTTGCATTCCTTTCAAATTTAATTGTTCCCCTCAAGTTTTGCTTTCTGATTGGGACAAACAGTGTTATGATGAGACACTTTGTCGGAATGACAAAGAGTCGGGTGGGACGCCACCTAATCATGTGTTGTATGCCATACGGTATGAAAAACTGACCATCTTAAGTACCAATGTGGTTATCTCATTCATATTCAAATCATTACTTCTTCTTTCTTTTCAACTCTAAGTTTATTAAAATTGTGAATCCTTCTAGTTGTTTCGTTGTACAATCGTTCTTTGCGAGGGCTTTTCAAATAAAAGTCAACATATTATGCACCAAGCGGGCAACGTTCCATCTACCTCTCATGCATGGAAAGGAAATAAGGGCATATGGCGAGAATTGCAAATCACTAGCTCTAGCCAGGGATGCACTAAGAGTCAAGGGAATCTACTTCAATAAGCAATACGTCTCCGAGAACGAGAATTTATGATCTTCCTGTGAAATATGTTATTTAGAATATGGATGTGATGACGTGAATGATTATTGCGGATACCTTATGCGTTAAAGTATCGAAAGATGTGGGAGCAACTTAATCGTATATCTCTCAAGGTTTTGGGATGAATTACCCTGTCGAATTGATAAGATTATGACTAAAGGACTAGCAAGTTAAGAACGTGCAATTATTGAATAAGTAAGTACCAATGGCGGGATTGATATTTCTGGAAATAAGTTGTAAGGAGTTGATATCATTTGAGATAAGAGGATTGGACATTATTCTAAGGAATGGATTAATTATTTAAGTGTGATGCCCAGATAGACCATCGTCATGGAAGATAGTTCTGAAGATGCCAAATGAGAATATGAAGAAGTTTAGAGGACAAAGGAAGGTAAAGAACTTGTTAAGAATGATTTAAAATTACAGTGACCAAAATATAAGTGCTATGGCGATTATAAATAAAGGTCAGGAGCAAACCGAACTTGAAGATTTTATAGTCTTAAGATATGTTTCCAGATGAGTTACCAATATTTCCTTTAGATAGAGGAAGTGAGTTTATGATTGACTTAGCACCTGAATTGAGGCCAGTGTCCAAAGCCCCGCCCAGAATGGCGCCAGACAAAATAAAAGAGTTACCAGAGCAAACACAGGAGATAATTAAAGAAAAAGCAGCTGGACCTAGCATACCCCCTAAAGTGCACCGGTGTGATTTGTTAATAAGAAAGTTGAAAGTGTGAGATTATGTGTCGACTCGCGAAAGTTCAACAAGTTTACTCTCAAGAGTAATTATCTGTTACCTTGAACCAATGATTTGCTTGATCAAATGAAAGAAGCAAAGTATTTTTATAAGATTGATTTAAGAGTGGGTATATTACCCATTGAAGATTGGACCTATGGACATATCGAAGATAATTTTTAGAACTAAGTACTATTGTTATAAAATTCTAGTACTGTTATTTGGATGAACTGATATACCAGTAATATTTAAACTTGATGGACAGAATCTTGAATGAGGATCTAGATAAGATGTATTTGTGCTACTTAAGGTCAAAGGAGAACCATGCAAATTATTTAATGATAACTGGGAAGTCAAAGAAGAAAGAAGTTGTATGAAAAGTTTACAAGGTGAAAGCTTTAATGGCACAGAGTATAACTTTTAGCATAGATAGTCAGTGAGGAGGAGACAAAAGGGGATCCAACAGAAATTAAAGATAGTATGAATGAAGAAAGACAAAAAGCACCAACAAAAGTAAGAAGTTTTATTATTAACCGGTTATTATCGGAAATTTGTTCAAGATTTCTTGAAAGTTGCAATATCTTTGACAAAGCTAACCAGGAAAAGCAAGAAGTTTATATGAAATGTAGAAGGGTGAAGAAAGTTTTGCAGAATTAAAGGAAAGAGTGGTTACATCACTTACTTTATCACTTTGAGAGTATCAAGGAGACTTGGTAGTGATACTTCTCATAAGGGAATAGGATGTGTGTTATGCAGCACAATAAATTTATTGTTTATGCATCCAGACAACCGAAACCTTATGAGCAGAAGTACCGTCCTCATAATTGGGAATTAGCAGTAATAATAATATTCACTTTGAAAGATTGGGAAACATTATATGTATGAAGAAAGATGTGAGATACTGTAAGTCATATGTCATAGCCTATTTGTATATTCGAGGATTCAACTCAACTAAAATAAGAATGTAATAAGTAAATAGTAGATCTACCGTCAGAGAGATCTCGCAAAGTAATATCTGTCAAAGGATTCAGAGACAAGGTTCATCTACAGACTTGAGGAATTAATTCACTGGAAGAAGTTCAAGAAATTGATCATGCCTCAGTGATATAAGTCAAGATCGTGGATTTAATCAAGTGACAGAGATCTCGTCAGGGTATCAATAAATTACAAGGATTTAATCTAAAGAAAATCAAAGTGTCAAAGTCAAGACATGAAGAAACGTCACGGAAGTTAGTCACTCATGAACCAGACAGTACATCGAGTGTCAACGTTGAAGTGATGGAATTGATTCATAATTTTCAGTGATTTTCAGAAGATTTGCAGAAGAATGGTTGCTGCTCAAGACTAGAATTAATTCTCTATTAATTAATTAAGTCATCTAATTTAATTAAGAAAATAAATTATATCTGCGAAGAATAATTTATTTATTAATTGAATTAATTGATTAGTTAATTCTGAATTAATTCTAGGAATTTTAGGAATTTTCAGAAGCTTAATTGGATTAAATTCAAGCATTAAATCAGCAAGACAATTGAAAATGAACTAGCATGACAATCAGGATTGTCATACCGATTGTCATGCTAGGCCATTTTCCATTGTCATACCGAAAGTTACTCTAGGAGGATGATTGTCTTGCTAGTTCATTCTGATTGTCATGCTAGTTCATTCTGATTGTCATGCTAGTTCATTCAGATTGTCTTGCTAGTTCATTCAATTGTCCTACCGAAAGTCTTGCCAGCTATAGGATTGTCATGCCAAGTCAATTCTATTGGTTTTGTTGATTTAAATAGAAGCAGAGAAGCAGCATATCAATCTATCATTCAAACAGAAGAACAAAGAACAAGAAAAGCAGCCGCCTTGAAATATTACATTTTTCATCTGTTTAATTCAAGATCAATTTCTAGATTGTAAAGTTAAATCCAATCAACTAGAAATCTTTATCTTGTTCTTGTGTAACAATCTAGCGGATCAAAATCCCTAGAACTTAATCTCAAATTGCGTTTAGCATTTGAATCTTTTTATTACAAAAATAGAAAAAGTTCATGTCGAATTTATTCTAGATTTGTGATAATTAATTTGAGATTAATACCTTGTAATCGATACAGTTGTTGTAACACCTTTCAAGTTTAATAATATTTTTATTTAACTTGAATTTTGTTTCACATTTTTTATTCCGCATTTAATTCGATTATTCGGTACTGTTTGTATTCAACCCCCCCTTCTACAAACACATTGGGACCTAACAATTGGTATCAGAGCCTTCTGATTAACGAACAAATCAAGATCCTAGACTTTTGTGATTTTTCAACTCCTTGAATTTTTATTTATTCAAAAATTCATAATGACTTCACATAAAGTTGGAACCGTTAAAATTCCACAATTTGATAAAGAGAATTATATCATGTGGAAGAAGAAGATGCTATTATTTTTACAAGTTGCAAATCCCAAATATTCAAACTTGTTAAAGAAGGGTATAAAAACTCCGATGGTTATTGAACCGGAGGTAATAATAGATGGTGTGGTGACTACTGAAGCTAGAACCTATCCAAAAGAGCCTGAAGATTTTACTCCTGCTGAGAAGGAAGAAGCCTCCTTGGATGCCAACCTTCAATTAATATTAATTGATTCCCTTGATCCCTTGATGAACAGACATGTGATGAACTGTAAAAATTCCAAACACATGTGGGAAACTATTGAGGTGATTAATGAAGGCACAGAGGAAGTTAGGGAGAACAAGTTGGAAATCCTAACCTCTGAATATGAACATTTCAAATCAAATCCAGGAGAAGGAATTACTGAAGTGTTTGAGAGGTACAATGCGTTGATCAACAACCTGAACATCAATGGAAAGTATTATTCAATCAGGGAGGTCAACAAAAAGTTCCTTTTAACACTGCCAGCTCATCTTGAACATAGAATCACTGCCATTAGAGAAGCTAGAGATCTGAGTGAGATTTCTTTGGACAGGCTCTATGGAGTGTTAAAAACCTATGAGTTGGAGCAGATTCAACAGAAGGAAGTCTACGGGAAGGATAGAATGGTCAGCACATCTACTGCACTTGTAGCTGAAGGTCAACAACAACAACAATCTCAACAGTTAGAAAGAATGGTACAGTTTTCCAAGGGTGAGGAAAATGAGTTAGTAGCAGAATATGATCCTCCTACTACAAATCAATCAAGTGATGATTTTTATTCCTTGGAAGAGCTGGAGCAATTGGAAGATGAATCAATGGCCCAAATTGTCAAGAGATTCTCCCATGTAGATTCAGGAGGAATCCCAAGCTTAAGTACAAGTCCAACTACAACAAATTCCAGAAAGGTGGATCTTCATCCTCTAACACCAGCAGTGGTGGGTACAAAACAGGGATGGTTGATCGAAGCACCATTAGATGCTATAACTGCAATGAGTTGGGACACTTTGCCACAGAATGTAGGAAGCCAAAGCAAGTAAGAAAGAACTCTGAAAGGGCTTATCTGGCAAAGGGAAGAAGCTGGGATGATACTGACAGTGAAGATGAAGATGAAGGAAATCTTGCTCTTATGGCTATTGATGGAAAAGCTTCATCGTCAAAAATAGAGGTAAAACTTTCTGATGCTGAAATGGTTTATCATCTAAGAGGTAACTTAGATTGTGCACGTCGTGATAATGAACTGTTAAGTTTACAGATCACAGACCTTGAGAAAGAGGTCAATGAATTAAGACTTGTGCACATTAATCAAGACAAATTAAAAGAACAGGTATCTTTTCTAGAGAATAGAGTTGACTGTTATAGAAAACTCGAAACTATTCTCAAAGACAAGATCACCGGTCTTGAGACTAAGGTTAGAGCCTACTTCAATTCTTGTTCGAAGGCTAAAGAGTTCTACAGTAAGCAAGCTGTTAATCAAACATCTGGAATAGGTTATGATTACAATGCTGCTATTGGAGAATTAGGCATAAACTCCCCTCCTCATGTATGTGCTAAAGGGAGGGAAGTACCATATGTGCTTAAGGGTGTTGATGAACCCCTCTATAAAGCATCAATTGCTGAACCATTTGATGCGACCTCTTCTGTTATTCAAGAAGAAATACGTGCTGAAGATCATGCTAATGAGAAGATTGTTTCCAAGTCAAGTGAGTCGAAAGTTCCAGTCAAAGTTGTGAAAGCAACTGAGACTAACTCAGACACACATGAGTTGGATAACAATAATGCCATGTCTACCATGCATAAATTGCCTGCTGTTAATCACTCTCATAAAGCATGTGGTGTTGCTAATTGTATGTCTTGTGCTTTTAATATGATGTATGCTTATTTTAATGGTAAGCATGTGTCTAATGATAAGACTACTCCTCGTCAGCATGTGAATAACAAGAAGCATGATAGGTCTAAGACTGCTAGTCCTTCTAAGGCTAGAAAGGAGACATTTGTGCCTAAGCTTAAACAGAAATTTGTTAAGGCTGTTTACAAGGTCAAATGTTCAGTCATTGAGGATGTTGAGACCATTAAAATTAAAAATGTTGTTTTGCCTGACAAAGGACAGTTCTACAAGTATGCCGGGCCCAACCAAGTTTGGGTTCCGAAGAAGGTCTAATCCATTTATAGTGCAGGGCATTAAACAAGTATAACCGGTAGTGTGGATTCTTGACAGTGGATCATCAAGACATATGACCGGAGATAGAGCCCTGCTATCAAATGTGGTTGAGAAAGCTGGCCCCATGGTTACCTTTGGAGATAACAGCAAAGGTTTATCCGAGGGATATGGCTGTTTGCAAGCTGGGAATGTTATCATTATAATTTTGTATATTGTGCTAGGTTATTATCAGGAAGCATCATCTAACATATAGCACCAGTGACGAGACTTGAGAATATTACGACATATCAGACACCTGCTGCACATTACACTTGGAATTGTACTCTAGTAAGATGTGTACAAGTGTACTCCTGATTGGTAAGTCAAAAGAGGAAGTCAATGCACCACAGTTCATGGACTTTGCAGCTGCAGATCTATTGGACTATGCAATTTCTTCTTCACAATCTCACTTCAGGTTGGTATGAACTAGTATACTGCTCAAGCAATCGTCAAGGACATGGTATGGCACTCTAACAGAAATTGTAATTTTATATGAACTAGTAGAGTCGTCATAATTATGCAACATAACAATTAGTATCTAAAGTACTTGACAAGTATCGGTCAATGATATCTTGTTAACATTATGTTGCAGATATTTGTAAGCTTTTGACATGAATGAGAATTACTTAGACTTTACCCTAAGTGATCAATGTTTTATCAAAAACTCATTCATATTGAAAAACAAAATTAAACTTCTTTCTACATTAATGATTTCTTATTTCATGTAAAATCTTTTGAAATCACTATTGTAAATCATTTTCTCTCTATTACCATATGTTCTATGATACAGGTTCAGTCTCCATTGACTTTCTTTCATTGACAGTCATGAGGTTGAAAACCCACAACGTCTATCCCAGACTGTAAAGACAAACACAAAAACAGAACCAACCAACACTCTCTTACCACTAAATATAGTATGAATGAGCGTGAGGGAGATAGTGCCTAGTGCACCACATAAGGAAGGTTCTGTAGTCAACCCAGTGGCTCTGTCTCATACATAGATGAGTAGTATTTAAACCGAGACAACTGCTAGCCCCCATACATCTTCTCAAAAAGATGTAATGGCTGAAAAGGCTCAAAAACAGTTACTAGATTCATTCTCTCAACAGGGTGAGTCTATTGAATTTTGCCTGTCGGCCAAGGTATCCGATGTAGTGTCACCACTTCAAACATAATCAATTCTTGATGCACAAGGAGAGGTTACACACACAAAGGATGAGTTGACGGAAACAAGAGTTTCGACCATTTTAAGGTCAGATTCGATTGTTCAAGGTTCGTTAGTGGACCAATTGCCTTTACAGGTGTTAGGAGAGGATACTGATCCAAAAGCCATATGTCAGTGGTCAGTGTCTACCTCCCCAGGCTTAAATCCCCTGGATGCATCTGCGGATAGTGGATCTGACATAGGTGCAGATCGGCAACTTGTTGACAATGATTCAGATATTACCTGATAAGTCACAAGGAAATGTCTTCACAGACATTAAAAGGGAACTTTGATCTTTATGCTAAATTCTTTGGATCATTGTTTACCTTCCCAGAATTCAAATCTGGAACCCTAAAAGGGAAACTAGCAACTTGTAGATTATGACTCAGATTCATCTGACGAGTTTAACAAGGATGGGGATTTGTGAACTCCCATTACACCACCTGTGACCTCCTTAAGGATGGCTAAGGTGATTTTCCTTGCAGGTACAACTGGATTATGGAGCTATGAGAGAAGAGTGATACACTTGTGAGAATGAGTGTAAACACGAGTGGAGAGAAGAGTGAAACACATGTGAGGTACACTAAAACAGGATCACACACTCACAGTGAGGAAGAAAGAGAAACTACTTGTTATTTCTTTTCCAACCAAGTGAAATATGAGAACTCCTTCAGACGACGGCATACATTCCTTCTTTAAGGGGGAGATAGAAGCTTAAGTAATAGTTTGGAGGATTCCTCAACTAAGGGGGAGAAATAGCAGGGAGTAAGAAAAAGATCCTACTTGTACACTACACCACACCATTGTTGTTTGTAACTACGGATCCTATTGTACGGGAGAGGTGGTAAACACAAGGTGATTTCCTAGTAAGGGAAGAAGCTGTTAGGGGAGTACCATTGGTTTTTATCTGCGGATCCTATTGTACGGGAGAGGTGGTAAAACGAAGGTGATCTTCTTTAATCAATTGATTCTCATAGGGGGAGAAGCAAGAGATATGGGCTTCTCAACAGGAAATGTGGTTGTACAAATGAAGATGGAACTACTTGAAGATATGTTCAGTCTAGAGGAACATCTACTTGGAATCTGGAAAATGTTAAATCTCATCCAGAACTTTTCTGCTATTTACTTTGCATGTATGTTTATATCTTTTTCTTATTTGTTAGTTGAGTTATCCTCTAGGTATTTGTGTGTTATTGTCTAACAAACAAATAGGGGGAGATTGTAAGTCATATGTCATAGCCTATTTGTATATTCGAGGATTCAACTCAACTAAAATAAGAATGTAATAAGTAAATAGTAGATCTACCGTCAGAGAGATCTCGCAAAGTAATATCTGTCAAAGGATTCAGAGACAAGGTTCATCTACAGACTTGAGGAATTAATTCACTGGAAGAAGTTCAAGAAATTGATCATGCCTCAGTGATATAAGTCAAGATCGTGGATTTAATCAAGTGACAGAGATCTCGTCAGGGTATCAATAAATTACAAGGATTTAATCTAAAGAAAATCAAAGTGTCAAAGTCAAGACATGAAGAAACGTCACGGAAGTTAGTCACTCATGAACCAGACAGTACATCGAGTGTCAACGTTGAAGTGATGGAATTGATTCATAATTTTCAGTGATTTTCAGAAGATTTGCAGAAGAATGGTTGCTGCTCAAGACTAGAATTAATTCTCTATTAATTAATTAAGTCATCTAATTTAATTAAGAAAATAAATTATATCTGCGAAGAATAATTTATTTATTAATTGAATTAATTGATTAGTTAATTCTGAATTAATTCTAGGAATTTTAGGAATTTTCAGAAGCTTAATTGGATTAAATTCAAGCATTAAATCAGCAAGACAATTGAAAATGAACTAGCATGACAATCAGGATTGTCATACCGATTGTCATGCTAGGCCATTTTCCATTGTCATACCGAAAGTTACTCTAGGAGGATGATTGTCTTGCTAGTTCATTCTGATTGTCATGCTAGTTCATTCTGATTGTCATGCTAGTTCATTCAGATTGTCTTGCTAGTTCATTCAATTGTCCTACCGAAAGTCTTGCCAGCTATAGGATTGTCATGCCAAGTCAATTCTATTGGTTTTGTTGATTTAAATAGAAGCAGAGAAGCAGCATATCAATCTATCATTCAAACAGAAGAACAAAGAACAAGAAAAGCAGCCGCCTTGAAATATTACATTTTTCATCTGTTTAATTCAAGATCAATTTCTAGATTGTAAAGTTAAATCCAATCAACTAGAAATCTTTATCTTGTTCTTGTGTAACAATCTAGCGGATCAAAATCCCTAGAACTTAATCTCAAATTGCGTTTAGCATTTGAATCTTTTTATTACAAAAATAGAAAAAGTTCATGTCGAATTATTCTAGATTTGTGATAATTAATTTGAGATTAATACCTTGTAATCGATACAGTTGTTGTAACACCTTTCAAGTTTAATAATATTTTATTTAACTTGAATTTTGTTTCACATTTTTTATTCCGCATTTAATTCGATTATTCGGTACTGTTTGTATTCAACCCCCCCTTCTACAAACACATTGGGACCTAACAGATACATACGAACCATAAGAGTTTGAAGTATGTATTCACGAGAAAGAGCAAAGGTAGTGGCAAGCGATAAGTAAAAGGAGAGAACGAACATATAGACTGTACCGAAAGAATTATCTATGGAATTCTAGAAGTTGGAATGGGAAGTCAGGGTTCATGATCCAAAAGGAGTAAGAAGTATGACTTTCCAGTCGGAGTTGTTAGAGAAGATAAGGAAGTGTCAAGAAGAGGTAATGGATCAGGATATAAATCGTTTGGTAAGTGTAGAATTATGCACGCAAAAAGGATGATCAAGGTATTCTTATGTTTTCTTCTAGAACTTGGATTCCACCAGTGACGAAGTTGAAGAATGAAATTTTACAGAAGGCTCATAATTCAAGGTATTCAATCCATCCAGGGAGTACCAAGATGTATAGAGATTTAAAGGAAAATTATTGGTGGCCAGATATGAAGAGGGAAATTGCGGAATGGGTTGGCGGATGTTATACATGTCAGAGAGTTAAAGCAGAGCATCAGAGACCAAGTGGATTGCTACAGCCATTGGAGATTCTAGAGTGGAAGTGGGAGCATATTTCCATGGATTTTATAGTTGGATTACCAAGGACAAAAGCTAATCATGATGCCATCTGGGTTATAGTGGATAGACTTACCAAGTTAACTCATTTTCTGCCTATAAATGAAAGGTTTTCACTAGACAAGTTAGTCTATATGTACTTGAAAGAAATCATAGTTCGTCATGGAGTTCCTGTGTCTATCGTATCTGATCGAGATCCAAGATTTAATTCAATATTTTGGAAGAGTTTTCAAGAATGTTTGGGAAGGAGACTGAATATGAGTACGGCTTACCATCCACAAACGGACGACCAGAGTGAAAGAATGATCCAGACAATCGAAGACATGCTACGTGTCTGTGCTATTGATTTCAGAGGAAGTTGGGATGAGCATTTACCCCTGGAAGAATTTGCTTACAACAATAGTTATCACGCCAGTATTGGGATGCCACCCTATTAAGCTCTTTATGGACGCAAAGGTAGATCTCCAGTGTATTGGGACGAAGTAGGAGAACGCAAGATACTTGGACCTGAATTAGTACAACAGACAAATAAGTTGTTGAAGTTATCCAGAGGAGAGTGATAGCAGCACAAGACCATCAAAGGAAATATGCAGATCAATCAAGGAAACACATGGAATTCGAAGAAGGGAATTTGGTATTACTAAAAGTATCACCGTGGAAGGGATTAACGAGATTTGGAAAGAAAGGAAAGCTGAGCCCAAGATATGTAGGACCTTTTGAGATTCTAAAGTGTGTTGGCAAAGTAGATTACAAGTTGGCGTTACCTCCGCACATGGAGCATATTCACAATGTTTTTCACGTATCGATGCTTAAGAAGTACAATCCAGACTTCAGGCATGTAATAAAATATGAGCCAATAGAGCTTCAGGCAGATTTGTCATATGTAGAAAGTCCAATAGAGATTCTAGAAGAAAGAGAGAAAGTATTGAGAAATAAAGTGGTAAAGTTAGTAAGAGTATTGTAGAAAAACCCAAAGGTTGAAGAGTCAACCTGGGAGTTAGAAAGTGATATGAGAGCAAAGTATCCTCATTTGTTTTCTTAGGAGATTCTGAGGACAGAATCCTTTTAGGGGGGAAGGATGTAATATCCGGGATATATCGTGTAATTATTTATGCTAACAGATAATTATTGTATATGTTCAGTATCTATTCTGTGAATTATTTGTTAAGTGTTATATTTTTTTGGATGTTTAAAAATAATATTAATTGAGTATTTTAATTTTTATATGTCCAAAATAAAATATAGATAATTGTTATATCTTCCTAATTATTTTTATATTGATTTATGATTTTATAGGAAATATATGGATTTTATAAAATCTTTTTCTGAGTATTTAAAAACTATTTCATACAAACAAGAACCAACCGACTTCATCCGTTTTTACGTTTTTATAACCCGAAACTCTTCCGAAAACTCCTTCCTAACCTAATTGCAATATTCCGAGCATTTTCCATGTTTTGACTTTTTCGATCCGGCGTACGGTTTTTCCCGTGCGGGTCCCGGCGCAATATTTTCGATACAAAATTTGTTCGATACAAAATTTGTTTCGGTAAGTCGATAAAACCCGTATTTTCAATAAACGGGATCTTTTATTAAACTATTATAATTATCACCTCGTAATACGTGTAACCAGGCGCTGAGACCAAGACCGCAATACAAATTGTACAGATTTGGATAATTATCCCGAAAACGGGTACCGTTTGGATCTGTTTTTATAAATAAACATACTATTTTATATCTGGAATGATCCAACAGGATACTAATTTTCCGTAAATATAAATAGCCCTTACCGTACTTTATTTCGTACAAATAATCATAAATATATAGTAAAATTCCGTAATTATCCAGGGAAAACGAACCGTATTCTTCGTGTTCTTCGCGTTCTTCGCAATCAAACCAACATTCGAAGGTGATGGGGATGTCGGATTTTGATGCTCTAATAACTATTTTGAAGCCCTCAACCTGTTCTATCGGATTTCATCATCAAATCAATCAATCGATTGGTAATCGTCCAACTCGAATCTTAGGGTTTATATTCAAGAATTGGGGGTTGTTTATACAGTGATTATCTGTTTGTCTTGATGATATAAATATATTTATATGTTGATTTACAGTCGAATCAAGTATATAATCAAGTTGTTTGATTGCCGAAATAGTATAGACAAGTTCAAGCTTTTTACCGTTTGAATTTTTAATTTTTCTGGGTTATTCTTGGTTAGATGGTCAATTATGATATCATAAACAAATTGTATGTGTTCTAAGCTTCATTTTCGTATGTAGATCGTTAATTATGAATAAGGATTGAAGGAGATCGTCTTTTTGACCAGATTATTTTAAGCTTACCGGCGGCATCTCTGTTGGTGATCGGATTTCTGGTTTTCGGTTTGATTTAGCACGTTTAATGGCTTGTTTGCGTTGTGGAAGTTGTGTACATGGAAATCGTGTAAAGAAACGAAGTGATTCAGTGTGTTTTAGGGGCCAGCCGCGACTCGTCGGAATCCGGCGAAGTCGCCGGTTTCTGGGTAAATCCCAGATTCCGGTCGATCTTCGACCCGGATCCGATAGGATTCTTGGCGACCCGTTTTGCTTTTATTTCAACCCGGTTTCAATCCTATTTTCCCCTAATTCTGAAACCAAAAGCTGTTTCTATGATTTTCTTTTTAAAACAATTCAGAATTTTCCATTTTAACTTCTAAAATTCATTATTTATTATTCAGAAAATTATTTTTAATTCAAAAATAAATCTAAATTAATTAATTAAATAATTTTGGTTAATAATTAATTAATTAGTTGGTCAATTTATTTAAATATTAATTGATTAATTAATTTAATTAGTTATTAATTAATTTTTATTGATTACTTAATTGGATTTAATTATTTCTTTTGATTTAAAATTTCCTAAAAATAGTTTCAAGCTTTAAAATATTATTTTAAATTATTCTCAAGGCTCGATAATTATTATAAAATTACTTTAAAGTCAGATTCGGGTATTGAAACCCTATTATTTAATTATAAATTGATTCGGAGTTCCGTTTTAATTCCGAAAAATGTTTTAAAAATTATTTTGAATACCCAAAAGCCTGTTTATAACCCGAGACTCCTTTATAAATGATATGTCATTGATTATTTGACGTGTTATGTGCTATATGTGACTTGTTGGTTGACTGTTGGTCTATATGTTCGGTGTTTACTTGTTTATAGCGTAACTTTTAATCCGTAAATCGGATTTGGGTAAAACGAAGGGTAGATAAAACCTTATGATGTCTGTGTGACAATCAGATAAGGTGAGATGAATAATGATAAATACTTATGATTCCTAGCAGAGTAAGCAAGGCGTAGGAAAGGGAAGCAGGTGATCAGAAAATGGAATCGATATGTAGAAAATATAGCAAGTGATCAGAACGTAGAATTGAGGCATAGGAAAAGTAGACGAGTGTTTTCGAAAAGAGTCATTTGACGAGTACAAGTGAAATTGGAATCGATTCTGATAAGGCAAGTACTTCTAAACCTTTTTCAAGATATAATGCAAATATTTCTAAACTTTCTCGTAATATATTGTTAAGTGTTCAAAATAGCTCTGTTTTATATTGTAAATACATTGAATCCTTCAGCCTTGAACCTGAGCCACATCCTTTGATCTTTGAGCCGTAAGCCTTATTCTTTGTGAACCATTTCTTCTTGATTTCCAGATACTAAACCACGCAAATATGACACTACTCTTCAAATATACAACCACCAAACACCAAACACTGGAATAAAACTATTTGAACATCCAGAAACTTTTATACTCAACCATATCTTGTGACAAAAAAGAACTAAACCTTGTAAACCATTGTTCATCTAATACCGGATCCTCCTACAGGCTAAAGGCCATTTCCTATACATACTTCAATACCCTTTGTGATACTCGTGAAATGCATCATGCCTTTATACAAATGTTTCATCACTGTTGATTACAATCTTGTTTTATTGAATTATATTGTTTATCATATTGAACTGCTATAGAATTGGATAGTTTTTTTATATATAGGGACCAGATTCGTGGTTAGTCCATATCAGTGGTCAATTTAGGCCAATGTATGCCTTGGATCCAGTAATTAGAGCAGTGTTGTGTGCTTTGCTCAGGGTTAGTGCGTGACTGATCAACAGCCTAACCTTGGTTTTAAAACTTAAAATAAATATCCAATTCTAATGATTGTTTAGCAATAAATTTGATTCCTCTGAACCATTTCGTTGAACATTGATTAACCTCAATTATTGTCATTGCGACTTGCTGAGCTAGTTAGCTCACTCTTGCGAATCTTTTTATGTATTCTACAGTTAAGAAGGATACGGTTGATAGCGAGGTTTTGCCCAGTTCAATGTACGAGCTAGGATTCCAAATTATATTGGATCGAGCTAGCAGGAGCTTATTGCAGTAGAGAGATAGTAAGATTGTAAGAATAATTTTTGTTATTAGTTGTAAGTTAAATAGTTGGGATTTGGTACGTTGTAATAAAAGTTAAGGTTGTGGCTTGTTCTCATACTTTAACCTGTTGCGATCCGTGGTTATGTAAAGCAGGGTCATTGCAAACAATATTTCTTATACAGGTTTATATATTGTGTATGTGTTGTGGACCCCAAACTTCTGACCCGGTTTTGGAGGGCGCCACAATCACGGTCAAGGCCTGATATTACTTATAGAAAACTATGTTTATTTCTCAAGCCCTTTTGTATTTAGAAAGTCTTGATTAGCTTGATATTATCCTTGTTGCTTTAATCAAGTTTTGTTTCTTTCTTTGTACCACTCCATTCTAACACGGAGCTCTCAGTGTTGAATATGTCTCAAAACATTCTTGATGTTACATATATTAATCAGAACAACTTCTTTAATTCAGTCACATTATCTGACCACATGATCATTTCTGTTACAGTTGTTTCCAGCTTAATCTTCTTTGATATGATCAATCACCATATGTGATGTTTTGTCTTGAGAACGCACGGACAATAAATTTGTTTATTACGAGTAGTCATCCACCATCACTAGGGTATATCTATACTTTGATGAAGACATGACATGCCTTTACTTTTGTGTGATATTTTCTTTGACTTCCCTTTTTGACATACCTCACATATTTCATCCTTCTGAATTCCAGATGAGGCAGTCCTCTCAATAATCACTTTTTATAAAAGAGTTCCTTGTGTTGATGTTCAAGGGTGAGAGCTTCTAATGTTATAGCTTAAATCTTTCTCAGATGAATCTTTATAGTATAAACCATTGACTTCACCTTTCCCTGAGATTCTAGTTTAGCTACAAGCCTATCCTTTCCTTACTCTAAAATAAGCAAGCTTCTCAACCTTCCTTCTTGGAATGAAAGACTACTTTTTCATTGAATTGACATTTTGTCCTTTGATGCAAAACCGTCAGATAAGAAGATTTGTGATTTGATTCTTCAACAAGAAAGATGCTTCCAATTGTTATCAGTGACACCAATGATTAGTTGTTATTAGTGATACCAATTGTTGAATCCATGATGACATTCCTTTTTCTACATAGCTTTGTCCCGTATTGAAAACTTTGATATCATCTCCAAAGAATATTGACGAAATAACTTTTGTTAATCACATTTAATTGTGAGGCTCTTTCTTGATCATATGCCTTGAGTGTTAATTACCAAGAATACATATAAATCAATTAACCTGTTATGTCCTACACCCAGAAATGGATTAACAGTTCTTGGTACCCAACTTATCAGTTTAGGTCCAGATGGATTAGAGATTTTTCTATTAACAGTGATAACAACAACTTCAATCTTAACATGCTTATTGTAATCTTTAATTTGCCATTTTCTCCATTTAGATACCCTTGACAAATTTGTATCTAGGCTTGGAGAATAATGATTCCAACCTTACATAAGGAGGACTAGCAGTATTTGCCCTATTGTAATCCTATATATACTTATTCTATATTTAATGCAAGTACTAAGAGATGCATTCATGGAATTAAAATAAGCAAGCATTGAATTAAGAATACATGGCATTTATTTAAAAAAATTACAGATAAGAATTAAGCAAGACATGCATGATATGGAACAAATAGAATTAACAAATAAATCATAATTCTATCTAGTCCAATCCTGTTATTATAACTCATTTGTAGTCTCAATCCAATTATAAACTAACACATCTTCATAAACAATTCAGATCAAATGAATAAATCCAACTGTAATAGTATACATAAAATAAACATAAATAAAGGTCTTAAGTGCTTAAAAATATATACATCACTAAAGCAATAATTCATGTTCAACAAATATTCAAACACAAATTTAAGATCATCTAAAGTAACATGCAGAAGTTAAACATCATTCCTAGTTGCCAGAAAAATATTCTAGTGAACTAATTCATCATTATCTATGTGTGATGCTATCATGCTTGTGTGAGTGTTATTATAAACAGTTAAACACTAAGATCTTATCATGCATTGAATTTTGAGAGAAAAACATTACACTGGTTCAAGAAATTGAAACCTGAGATATGTGAGTTAGATCATCTTCAAAGATTGCTATGAAAGCATGATATTCATGATTCTCGCCATCTGATTCATCCCAACTCATTCCCTATTGTTAGATATTGAGTGCAACATAGAGGGGGGTGAAAGTTTTTCTTGGTTTTTAGGGTTTTTTAAACTATTTGCATATGGTGAACAAAATAGTCTAATTTGTAGAGAAATTGGGTTTAATAGAATTAATAAAACATGCACAACAAACACAGTATTTTCAAAACTCACTTAACTTTGTATTAAAATTAAGTATGTCGTGCTACAAATTCCTGGGTTCTTTTTAAGTAAACAACTCAACTTCTATCTTGAGAGAGTACAAGAAAATCTAGATCTGTTTGTTACACCTTTAAAATAAAGGACCAGTGTTTACTTTATAGATTGGTAAACACAGGTTTACACAGCATGCAATAATATATACTAAACCCTACTTTAAATTATCTCTAAACCTTTCTATTTCTGGCTTAGTGAATCCTTGCAAATCTTGTAGATCTGTGACCTTCATTTGTCAGTTAATCTTGGCCTTTGATCTTGTACTCTTCTAGCTTCTTTTGTAAAAATTTTAATCTAAGTGATTAGATCATTTGTTAATTAATAATCTTGAATCTTTAACTTGTCTGCATTCTGTACTTGAGGTTCATATCGAGATTTCCAGTTTGTTCTATAGAGAACTGACATCTAGATAAGTATAATGGCTTATCGAGATCTTTGAGTTCTCTATAAGTGTCTTTGACATGTCGAGGTTTATGAGTTCCCAATAAGTGAACTTGGCTTGTCGAGGTCTCCAAATCTTTGCATGTAGAAATGATTTATCGATATCTCTGAGATCTCTATATGCATTTTGACTTGTCGATATCTCTGAGATCTCTAATAAGAAATTGACTTGTCGATATCTCCAATATTCATTTCTTCATTTTGACTTGTTGATATTTCTAAGCTCTCTATATGCAGAAATGACTTGTCGATATCTCTATTGATAATTTGACTTATCGATATCTCCAATCTTCACATCTTCATTTCGCTTGTCGATATCTCTGAGACTTCTCTATAAGCCATTTTGGACTTCTTGATAAGTCATTCTGGAGTTCTCGAATGTCTTCTCTATATGACTTGATTTGTGACTTGTAGATATCTTGACTTAGAACATTTTTCCTAAAACAGATTTATTCAACTCCAAGCTTCTTCACCTTTTCTACGAGGCATGATCTTGTTGATATTCTTCTAGAGTTTATTGTTAGGCTTGAGACTGTTCACAAAAAAAATACTTCAGGCTAATCTTTAACACTTTTACAGACTCAAATAATACAATACAAAATACAGATTTAGACTATCATACAACTGAATCTTAGGGTTGTCTATGTGACTTAGTCTTGTTATAATATAGGCATGTCTTGCACAATAATCTCCCCCAATTTATGAGAAGATTGCTTATTACAAACTCATGCCTGGTAACAAGACTAACCCGAAGTTACAAAGAAACAATAAAAGTTTACATAAAATTGACAGATAATAAATATAGATTTTATACACTGAGTGATTACATGAGTTTAATAAGTACATTCATCACAAGAAATTCTCATAGCCTGATTCTTTTCTAATGAGGTCCTTAAGATTTACAAGTACTTGAAGTTCCTCTATGATTTCAGTCCCTCTTAGAGCTTCCACAAGCTTGAGCCAATCATCCAACGAATAACCATTCAAGTAACCAACTCCAAATTTTGAAAATATGCCATTGTTATGTTCAAAAAGTGTCCATCGTTAGAAATTCTGCTCATCCCCGTTGCCTTGAGCTCATTTGATCTTTGTTCCAACATGGCAATTTCTGCTGCATACTTCCTATCCCTTTCTTCCTTTTCAGCCTTTTATTTTTCTCTTCTTTCATCTCTTACTTTCAGCTATACACACATCACAGCCCTCCATGCCCTTGTACTTGTGTCCTTATCCTTCATTAGGCTGATCACCCTCTTAACTTTTGTAGTTGAAAGTGTGTCCATTAAATCCCTGCCAAGTCAAGTGGAAGAGCCATCCTGATAGTAGATTTTGACTTCTCTTAATGATACAGCCTAAACTTTGACTATTTCTTTAGCTAGTTTTTGAATGTAGTCACCATATGTGATGCACCAGTTTAATGGTAGAAAATCAGTCTGATTAAAGCAATTCTAGATAGACCGCTCTTCAACTTGCATCTTCTTTGGTTTTATCCTAATAGTTTTGAAATGTGTTTTGATTGGTGGCTTAAATGAGGGTAGGTTCGCGATTTTCTTTAGGGTCGTTTGGCTAGAGGTGATTGGTATTTTAAGTAGAGTGTTTACAGTTTGTTTGTACAGAAGTTTTGGCTTAGAGGTTAAGGGTAGTTGAATATTTGAGCTTGCAGGCTTAGTGGTTTGAGTTTGTGAGATTTAAATTGGTAGGACATTTTTCTTGGTTCCTTCACCATCTTCCCTCTTCTTCCTTCTCCTTTCATCTCCCCTCTTATTATCATCCATTTTCTTGTGTTCTACTTTGCTGCCCGTTTTCTTAGTAGATTGACTTGGATTTGAGCCCGAAGGTTTTTGATCATCTTTCTTCTGCTCATTATCAACCTTGTCATCTGTTGTGTTGAACTGTGTAGTTGGCAACATGGTCTCAGTATTCTGTAGATATCTCCCCAACATCCTTATCATCTCTTCATCTTCAGCTATTTTGAAGTTCTTTCTTTTTAGATCAGTCTCCAATGTCATTATTAATCTTGTATTTTCCCTTACATATTTTTTAGGTACTGTGAAGTATCTGCACAGTTTATTTTATGGAAAAATATAGGCCACCCCTTGCTTGGAGGTAGATAGGCTTCAGGAAAAGCATTTATCTGAGCATGCTTGAGTTCTTTGAGCAATTGGGTGTCCTATGGAATTACTGGATTAACTCTGTCAATTATTACAATCAGCTCAGATGCTCTCATTCTTTATAGATTTGAGAGAAACACCTGCAGTCATCTGTCCAAACCACAGTCATTGATATTGGCTAATATCCTTTTCTCCAAAAGGTTGTCAACCTTTACTATTACCACTCTTAAGAAATTGATGTTGTTGGCCAAAGCTCTCTTGTAAGTAATGTAGTTGTTGGCCAGAGAAACTCTTAGAACTGCCAGTAGCTCATTGAACTTCTTATTTTAACAGGGTCCTTCTGCAGCTTTCTGGAGCCTGTCTTTACTAATAGCTTGAGAGAGTTTTAATTGCATAGAACTTTGACCAGAGTGAGTAGTATATTTTTCAGCCTCTTGAGATTGTGAAGATTTACCAGCTTCCTGGACTATTTAATCCTAGCTTCTATATGCCCCTTAGTCTTGTTGGCAGGCAGGAGTAGTGGATTTGAAATTTCTGGACTCACGGCTTCAGGAAGATAAGGTAAAGGAACATTTAAGGCACCCATGATAGCTCCCAAAGAAACTGAATTCTGTATTTGAAGATGTTTATGGGAGTCTACCCGGGTCCTGATGTCATTCTGTTGACTCTACATTAGGGAAGTGAGAGCATTAACCTGAGCTGTGAGTGAGTCATTGGAAGCTTGGAGAGTTGAAACTTGTTGTTGTAGAGATTGAATCTGGAGATTTGTTGATGTAGAAGGAGGGTGTTGAGAACTTAAAGAGATAGGAGCACAAAAAGTAGCTTCAACTATCTCCTTGATCCCTTGTATTAAAAGAGCAGATGGTTTATATCTAGCTTGATGAAGTTGATCCAGTTTGACCCTTGTGTCATTGTTACTGGTAATGTGATTCTGGACAACTTCATACAAAGCTACAAATGATTATTTGAGATTCTTGATTCTTTGCTCCATGCTAGTCATATCAAACCTTTCCATTTGATCAGAAAATCTCCGGAATTTGTTCTTGATCTCTACTTGAGTTAACACAAGGACATCAAGCTTGTCTTTCACCAACCTTCTTATCTTATCTTGATGGTTTTCTAGAGTCTGTTGGAGTACTTTACTCATGAGATGAAAAGCTTTAGGTTGAGCTTTGTAGACTTCTGTCACAGCATCATAGACCTCATGTGGACTGAGAGCCTTGGCATTGCTTCCCAATATTGTGATATATTCTTCTCTAAATATTTCCAAGACCTCATCCATGCTCAAGCTAAAGTCCTTATCTAACAAAGCATCCACATTGCCATCCTGCTCAGTTTCATTCACAATATTTTGTTGCTGCTCTTCAACATATGTTTTATAAGATGACAAGATTGCTTGATAGTCCTGATTGGACATGTCTATTATAAGAAGCTGTTGTCTGATGTTGGCAAGTCTAGAGAGTTGGTCCACTGGATGATCATTCATTGTTAGTGGTTGAGCCTAAGCATCCTGTAGCCACGGGGAAATTTGGTATGAGGGTGGTTGAGAGGGGTTTGATGTAGATGGTAAGCCTGTTTGAGTTAAGGTAGATGGTTGGGGTTATGTAACATTACCTGTGAGAGATGCCACAGTTTGACTCGCAGTTGGAACCGTAGTTATGACAGTGTGTTGTTCACCACTTATGGGAACCTCCAATTAAATTGGAGAGGATTTAACTAGGTTACTTTCATGTACCATGGCATCAAACCCTTGCTCTTCTTGCAAAGAGTTGGCACTTGAATGTTCTAGACTTTCCTCCCCTATAACAGGCTCATTGGTATTTGGACTCCTAGCTTCAATTGTTAAGGCAATTTCAGGTAGGGTTTTGATGGGAGTTGTCCCTACATGACGAACCTCCAATTGAATTAAAGAGGATTTAGATAACTCCCCCTCAGGAGTACTACCCTCAAACCTACCAATATGTAAAGATTGTTTAGCACATGAAGGTGCTTGAGTAACTACCATACGGTCTTCAATAAAAACTGATGAAACCCCTGTGGTTCCTGTTGGTATCATCAAGGTCTACCCCAGAGTGTAGCCTCTCACCAACTAAATGTGGTTCATGGGTGGTGATCATAGTTTCTTGAACCATGTCACTTGATTTTAGCAACACTTTAGAATCAGATTCAAGTGTCTCATTGTATGAAGAGTAGAAATGAGATTTGAGATTTTAGAACTGAGTGTTGGCAGCTCCCCTGAATAGATTAGGGAGCTTCAAGAGATGTGCTCTCAATGTGTGTGCCATCCTTATTCCTTGTTTCATACACTTGAATGTGTTCAAGTGTTGGTGCAGACTCTTTACAAAGTGCACTAAGGAGAGTGCTCTTTTCAATAGAGACACCCTGTTGAGAGGATGCCCCTAGAGTCCGTTTGATTCCCTATTTTTCAACTACATCCTTTTGAGAGGATGCAGAGGTGGATTGAGTGGTCAACTGAGTTTTCTTTGCCTTCTTTGGTTTCTTGACCAGGGTGGACTCTATTTTTGTTTGATCCTCACCACTCTCATTAATAATAGTTAGATTTGCCTGCTTTCTCTTCTTTTTACTCACTTCACCCTTTTGAGAGGATGAAGTGGTTGGTTTCCTAGATGCTAGTGGTAAAGAAGGAAGGGTCTCAGTTTGGGAAGGCCCCTGTTGGTGTTCCTGTGTTTGTTCCTCCACCGGTACATGAGCCATAACTGTACTAATTGTTACTATAGACCTTATGTCAGGCATTGGGTAAGAGTAAGTCCTGAATCTCTCCAACATTAATAGAGTGATTCTAAGACTTACAGGTACCTTGTACTTTGTAATGAGTGAGCCAAATAGAATTTTGGACACTTGTTTATAGTTGCCTATTTTAGTTCTATCTATACTATTAAGTAAATGAATGTCTTGAACTTTATGGTTTAAAGTAGACATTATAAACCTAGGAAAGAAGATTTCATTACCTTTTGAAGATAAAGGCATAGTTAGCCTTATGCTAAGTTCCTGCAGAATCAACATCCCCACAATGATGTGTCTGTTGTGAGCCATTGAGAATACCAGCTTCTGGACTACACTTGAAATGTTATCATACCCTGTCTTCCTGCATATGAAAGCTCTCACAATGGAGTCAAATAGGAATGACCATTCCTTCCTCAAATTCTTCTTATTCAGGCTGGCGAGGTTGATTCTTCACCGTAATTGATGAAGTCCATGAATTCGACCAATTCTTCTTGAGTAGGCACCTCCATCAAGTTGACAATAGGAATCACCAAAGATTTGTTGACATCAGATTCATTAAATTCCACATGTTGCCCTTGAATTGAGCAGTTAACCACTAAAAATGTAGCTCGGTTCTAATGCACAACAGTCCTAATCACAGTTGTGTTCCAGAAATCATTGAGAACATCCAGATAAATAATTGAATTTGTAGTTAGAGCACCTATAAAGACTGTCTCAGAAAGGAACTTAACAAAACTCTTGAAGTTATATGGAGCTTGGTTAGCATATGTGAATGCAAGATAGTTGGTGCCATCCTTTGGGATAAAAGCTCTAACAATGTTTGATGCCATTTTAAGTGTTTGAATTTGAGTCGGTAAGAAGAATTGGAGAGAAAGAGTTTGAAATGAGAGAAAACAGTTTGGATTTGGAAAAATTAGGTCACTCGGAGATCTAGAAGGCGTAAAGAGGAGTATGTCGAGATGTCTGGGTATTTATAGTAAAAGGTAAATGACTTATCGAGAACTCAAAATAAATGTTTAGAATTTGCTTATCGAGAAGTTATATTGAGATAATGGATACATATTGATATGTCATTTTCCTGACTCTTATCGAGAACTATAAAATGACTTATCGAGATGTCAAATAAATACCCTGTTTGTCCTGAATGGACTGAATTTGTCAAATTTTTATTTGAATAAATCAAAATAAAATCAGAATTATTTTATCAAAAGTATTTTATGAAAATAATTCATTAAATTATATTAAATTATCTCAGTTTTAAGTTATTGATAAGTCTAAAATCTATACTTATAGAGAACTCTGTGAATTATCACTTATCGAGATCTCTACAATGACTTATCGTACATTCATAATAATGCTTGTCGAGAAGTCCTTCGAGAAGTCAGAAAAATGACTTATCGAGAACTCACTCGAGAATTCTCAAAATGACTTGTCGAGAAGTCAATTAGACTTATCGAGAACTCAGTATTCTATATAATTTTGTTCTTTTTGAATCTGTCTTATGCTAATTTCATATATTGAGAATGTAAATTAACATTTAGACAGTTTTCTCATTATTGAAAAATTCCAAGCTAAATTTTGAATTTTGAAAAATAAATATACAGAGATTTCTGAAATATTTATAGCTCATATTCCAGTTAATTTCCAATTAAATCAAATTAATTTTGATTTATTAAAAATCAATCTTCTGCAATATATTAGCTGAGTTCTTGCCTTTAAGATGAAGAATTCAACATTCCAATTTCACCTACAAGTCTAGTGAATGTTGCTTCATCCAAAGGTTTAGTAAAAATGCCAGCTAACTGTTTTTCTGTTAAAATAAAAATGAGCTCAGTAGTACCATTTGCAGCATGTTCTCTAATAAAATGGTACCTTATATCAATGTGCTTTGTTCTAGAATTATTAACTAGATTAGACACAATAGATATAGCACTAGTATTATCACACATAATTGGAATTTTGTGTAATACTAGGCCATAATCCATTAGCTGATTTCTAATCCAAAGCACTTGAGCATAATAACTTCCAGTAGCTATGTATTTGGCCTCAACTGTGGAATTTGATACAGACTGTTGTTTCTTGCTATACCATGATACAAGTGTTTGTCCAAGAAACTGACATCTTCCACTAGTACTCTTCATGTCAACCCTGCATCTAGAAAAATCTGCATATGTGTATCTAACAACTTCAAATCATGTTCCCTTAGGATACCATAATCCCAAGTTTGGAGTCACATTTAAGTATCTGAAAATTCTCTTCACAACCATAAAATGTGATTCTTTTGGATTGGCTTAAAATCTTGCACACAGACATGTTGCAAACATAATGTCAGGTCTACTAGCAATCAAATATAGCAAAGATCCAATCATTCCTCTATAGTGTGAGATGTCTACACTTTTTCCTTTCTTATCTCCATCCAACTTTATAGCTGTAGACATAGGTGTTGATGAAGGTGAACAGTCAACCATATCAAACTTCTTCAATAAATCTTTAACATACTTGGTTAGGCTGATGAAGATTATATCACTTCTTTGACTGACTTGAAGTCCTAGAAAGTAACTTAACTCTCCCATCATACTCATTTCTTATTCACTCTGCATAAGCTTTGAGAATCTTTGACATAGCTTTTCATTAGTAGAACCAAAAATGATATCATCCACATAGATCTGAACTAGAATCATATCACCACCATACTGCTTGTAGAAGAGAGTCTTATCAATAGTTCCTCTAGTGAATCCATGATTAACAAAAATTCTGACAGTGTGTCATACCACGCTCTAGGTGCTTGCTTTAGTCCATAAAGAGCCTTTAGAAGTTGGTAGGAAAAATCTGAAAATTCAGGATCTTCAAAGCCAGGTGGTTGTTGCACATAAACTTCTTCTTCTAACTCACCATTTAGGAATGCACTCTTTACATCCATTTGATACACTTTAAAATTTGAATGTTTAGAAAATGCAAGAAAGATTCTTATTGCTTCAAGTCTTCTAACTGGAGCAAAATTTTTATCATAATCAATTCCTTCTTCCTGTGAGTAGCCTTTTGTAACCAACCATGCTTTGTTTCTTGTTAAAATTCGATTTTCATTCATTTTGTTCCTGAACACCCACTTTGTTCCAATTACACTTATGTTCTTTGGTGCGTAAACCAACTTTCAAACTTTGTTTCTTTCAAACTAATTTAGCTCCTCTTGCATAGCAGATATCCAATCAGGATCAAGTAGAGCTTCATTAGTTTTCTTAGGCTCAACTTATGAAAGAAAGCATGCATGTAGACATTTATTAGAAGTTGCACTTTTAGTCCTCACTCCAGCATTTAGATCGCCAATAATTTCTTATCTTGGTGACTCCTATCCCATTTCATTGTGTGAGTTTGTTGACTTGAATTTTCTATATCTTCTTCATCATTGGCATGACTTGCAGAACTTTCTCCTCTTTCATCCCCTGAGTTTGTGTTATCAAATTCAGGTGTCTGAGATGAGATTCCATTCTCATGATTCACTTGTTCATTTGACTCTTCATCCATTATGTTTCTTGTGTTGACTTCAGCTTCATCTTCAGAATCACTATTAATGTTGAGATTTTCAAATTTAAGGGCCTCAACTTCATTATCATGAAGGCATTCCAAGCTTGGACACTTGTCATCATAAAAAATCACATATGTGCTTTCCATAATTTTCTTTTGTTCAGTCACATAGACTTTGTAGGCAGTTCTCTCTAATGAATATCCCAGAAAAATTGCTTCAAAAACCTCAGAGTCAAATTTTCCCACATATTCGGAGTTGTCTTTTAAAACAATGCACTTGCTTCCAAACACATGAAGATGCATCACATTAGGCTTCCTTTTACATAATATTGAGTAGGGTGATTTGCCAAGATCCTTGTTAATGATATATATGTTTTGAGTATAACATGTAGTATTGATAGCTTCTTCCAAAAAACTTGTTGGCAGTTTGGAATCCACCATCACAAGTACATTTTTCTTCCTTGAAATTGATAAGACGTTAAGTGGTCCAAATAAGTCCATGTGGATAAGTTGCAAAGGTGCACTTATGGAAATCATAGTTTTACTATTGTGATTTGACTTCGTCATTTTGCCTTTTTGACAAGCCTCACAACTTTATTTTGAGCAAACTCCAGATTTGACATGTCTCTCACTAAATCCTTTTTCACCAGGGTGTTGATTGCCTTGTAATTCAGGTGAGAGAGCTTTTTGTTAACACAACTTGCTTTGCTCTACAGATGCCTTGGTGTTGAAGCAACGAATTTCTTCCTTATTTGTTGAGTGTAAATCCACAATAAATAGGCTTCCCTTTCTTGCTCCTTTCAGAGTAACTTCACTAATCTTTTTGCTGATGATTGAGCATTCTCCTTTGTCAAATGAAACATTTAATCCTCTATCTATGAATTGACTGATACTTAGGAGATTCACTTCTAAACCAGCTACCAGCGCTACATCTTCAATAACAACATTTCCAGAAATTAACTTGTCATATCCCATTGTAAAATCTTTTCTGTTGTCTCCAAAAGTCATTAATGGGCCAGCCAACTCATCAAACTGTGATAACAGGGCCTTATCATCTGTCATATATCTTGAGCATCCACTGTTTATGATCCATATGACTCTCTTAATTTTTCCCTCCACACAATAAGTATTAAGTGTGTTTAGCTACCCAAGCAGTGTTGGGTACTTTCTTTTTGCTGATATAATTTGCAGAATTAGAATATGTTGATTTAGAAGGAACAATATGAATAAATTGTTTTACATTTTTCTTTTTCTCTGTAGATTCAAAATTAACATATTTCTAATATACTTTCAGTTTATGATAACTTGTCATCACTTTCATGTTGCAAGGTATGCAGTCAAATTTGACACAAAGAGAGTAAGGGTCTTCTGCATTTGCTTCACTGTACTTGTAGGCTCCCACTTTTGGCTTGCTAACATTCTTTTTGCAAAGGTGAGTTAGATGATTTGTTGAGCTACATTTCTGACATTACTTTCTGGGGGCATCTACAACAAATGCAAAGTTGTTTCTCTTGTTTACTCCTATCTTGCCATTGCTGTTATTTTTCTTCCTTCCTGTATTCTCAGTCTTGACTTCCTTGACAGGTGTCTTAGGGAGTTGGTTCACCTTGGGCTTCTTCTTTCTTTCAGTAGCAGGAGTGGTTTCTTCAATTTTCATTTATTTATCTTCATCTGCAAGTTCTTGCTTGATGACCAACTCCTCTTCACTGAAATTGACTTCACATGCCTTGAACAAGGGTGAATCAACCTTTCTCAGCATAGCCGGGACATCTTCATTTACAGTTGTTTTTCCCTTGTCACCTTCATTCTTTTTGTTGATGTTCAAAGCATCATAGTCAAGACTAATGGATATATTAATAGATGGCTTGTTCTTCTCATGGTACTGACCAACTAACTGATAAGCATTCCTGAAAGACTTTAACTTTACTTCATTCTTTTCTATCTTTCCCCTCAACACAGCTTCTATTTCACTAGCACACTTCAGCTTGTTCTTTAGATATTCATTTTCCTGCTTGACAGTTTCAAGCTCATCAAGCTGCAGTTCTAAATTTTATTTCTCAATCTCAAGCTCCTCGTTTATCTTTGACAGCCTACTCACTTCTTCAGTAGCTGCCACAATGCTTGTGTGTATTTGAAATATCTCTACACTCATCTTTTTAACAGTATCCTTATACTGACTAAAATTTAAATCAATAGTGGTTAGAGTTGGTACCTCTGATTTTGAAGTGGATGATTCTCCATGCTCAAGATCCATTAGTGTAACGACCGAGAAATTACGCTTGTATTATATCTTAATAAAGATAATTTATGTGTATTATTATGTGATTAAGTATGTTGAGTCATAAAACCCTAATTGCTATGTGCTACGTGTTGTCTGTTTTGATCGGAATGTGTTTTGAGTATTTACCGAGTGTTTTATTATAAGTTATATGTTTTATATCAAAATCCGTATAGCTCAAACATTGTTTTAAAAGCCCATATTTTAAACAAAATCATTGGCCCTATTTTGCCAATTATGGCCTATACCACATCGATATTCTGAACATCTAGACGTTTTACAAATTTACCTTTTTTGAGAAAAACGACTTTTCCGGGCCCCTTCCGGTGTCAAAAGCCCCACAAAAATCACATTTTTATTTTTATATGATCATGAAATTATCAAACATCATTTTTCTTTGCATTTTTTTATTATTCATAATTTTTGGAAATTTTCGGCATATATTTTGTATTTATTGAATATTTAAAAAATTATAATTAATACCAAAAAATTATAAAAATTGGGGCCAAATAATTTTATTAGATGTGTAATTAGACCCTTAATTTTATTTAGGGGGTATTATTTTCCCTAGTAAAAATAGCTAAATTATTATTAATTATTAATTAGTTAATTATTAAAAAAAACATAATATTCAAGAATTAGAATTGTTTGTGAAGAACATGGCAGAATTTAAACAATCGATTTGAACGTGATTCTGTTGCTCAAATCTTTCATGTAAGTAGTCAAATTGAAGCTTGTGATCTCTACTATCTGTTGATATCATCAATTTTTGATTTGGTTGATTCAATTTTCAATTTGTGTTTTAGGGTTTATACTCGAATTCAGGGGTTTTTAATTTAGGAATCGTTTGATTGTTTTGGTGTTTCAAATAGCTTTATCTCGAGTTTAGGAGTAATTTCATATATCTATTTTGATTGTATAACCCCTGGAAGAATAAGAACGAGTTCTTAGTTTTTAGGGTTTTTTTATTTCATTTTTCTTGAATTTCTGTGTGTTATTGATTGATTTTAACTATTAAAAACGAATCTGGATACTTAGAGCATCATTTTGAGATATAAACCGATCGTTTTGGTTGCGTTTTGAGGGGGGTTGAGATTCTCGCGCGGAACCGGGGGTTGTGGCCGGTTTCTGGGCTAGTTTTGGCCGGAGGAATCAAAGGAGTGGTGGGTTGATGTTGTTGACGATTTGGACGAGTTCCTGGGAATGTTATGAATCGATTCCAGCCGAAATCGATTGATATGGCTTCAAAATGGTACGCCGGCGACGTTGCCGAACAAGTTCGCCAGACGCGGCCGATTCTGATCGTCTTCCCCGGTTTCTGGTCACTTGCAAACCCGACCCGCTCAGATTCTTGAAGGCCCGTTTTCTATAAATTTTGATTCAATTCCCTGAAATCTGTTTTTGTAATTTTTAATTAATTACTTTTATTTTATAAATTAAAAAAAAGAGTTTTGTAAATCAGAAATATCAAATAAAAATCAGATTTAAAAACCTGAAATATATTATAAATAAATTATAAATTATTTTATTAATTTAGAAATTCGAAATTATAATTACTAATATATTCAATTATTTATTTAATTATGTATCATTTTATTTATTTATTTATTAAGTAATTATTTATTTAATTATTAAGATTAAATAATTAATATCGAATAATTTAATTAGTGATTCGATAATTAATCAATTAATGCGAGTAACTCGTAAATATTTGAGTGATGTTTCGATAATTTGGGAATTGGCATTCGAGTGTCGATTCATTTATTTATGCGATCAGAATTGTAATAATTATTTGTATCGGATTAATAATTATAAGTAATCGATTTAATCAAATAATTTGTAATAAATTGTAAATAATTCTAAAAGAATAATTATTTTAAAATATAATAATTCATAAATAATTATTTAAAAATATAATAATTCTTAAATAATTATTTAAAAATATAATAATTCTTAAATAATTATTTAAAAATATAATTAAGGTTTAATTAATTATGATTAATTAATTATAATTGATTTATAATTAATTAAATCTTGTTTATTGAGTAATAATTAAACTGTCTATCCGATTTGAATAAAACGAAGACCCTTAGACTTAGAAAAATGACATGATTCCATTAAAAATAATTATAATTCATAATTTTTTTCGAAAGCGAGTCAGCTTATGATAATTAATTGTTTATAGACCCTACTAGGGGTAGAAACGAGTCTAATAAATTCTGAAAAATTAGGAATTGAGTCAGATAATGTTTGTTAATGTGAATATAATTCTAGTATTGATTCTAAAAATAATTATGAGTCTAAAATTAATGATGTACCTTATGTGCTATATGATTTACGTGATTATGTGAACTCTATGTGTTATATAATTATATGTGAGTCGGATAGAATCGTATGGGTAGACGATTAAGGCTACGTGGTATTAACCTGAGTTTGCGTATGAAGTAAGCCATCTAAACGAATATCTTTCCTTGATAGATTCAGTACCAACAAGGCGAATCAAGTAGGAGACAGAAGGCTGTGCACCATCCGAGGTGAAGTGCGCACCAGGCAATTTTTTCCCCTATTCTAAGTTAAGGATAGTGAATTACATCCAACTTTCCATAACAATTACACTTTGATAATTCTTGTTCACAAATACTGACACACAGTTATTGATCCTTTGTTTCTATTTCATTACGATTCTTTATTTCTCCTAATTTATTGAATCCTCTATTCATATTCCAATACTTATACCCTTACTTACATATACTCTGAGATATCCTGATATTGGGATACATCGAAAGCATACTGATTGTTCCGGATGCTAAGCTATGGACTGGATGGTTACGATACGGGCCGGGTATGAACCGAACCCTTGATTATTAGGCCATAGTTGCCTGGGCACCCCATATATTGGTTGGGTCTATGTAGTTGGGTATAGATCTGCACTGTATCCTGACTGATCAGCAGGTTATAGTTCATATGTTGGTTCTTGTTTCCAGTCTCGTTCATTTGACATTCGCTAATTATGGCAATTATTATTCTTTACAGAAATAGATGGATGTTCAAACCAGTAAATTACCTTTTCATTTATTCTTCCCTCTTTATGCTATATGTATACATTATTGCAGGCTTGTTGAGCAATTTTGGCTCACCCCCTTTTATTATTGTTCACCTTGTTTTTTAGTTATGGTTGAGAATGAAACCCATCAGAACCCGAATAGTCAAGAAGCGGGTCAAGCTGCGGGACTCTCTAATTCCAAGAGTGTTTGTCCCTATCCCAGAAGAGAGCTTTGAGTTGCCAGAGCAGGTGTAGCAGGATAAGTGATAGTGTAAATTGAATAAAAGATGTTTAGTTTAAAACTTGAATAGAACAATGATTTGTAATAAAGATAGTTCTTGAGATAGTTGGTTTATAATGGTTTGTAATAAAGTTGGTTTGTCGTCCTTGTTTTCAATCATTAACCTTGAAAAGATCCAGAGTAGTTGTTCGGGGTAATTATTTATTTATATTATGCTTGTACAGGTTTAGTAAGTAGTTAATATTAATAATGCCCCAAATCTATGCCCCGGATTTGGAGGGTGTTATAGTTGGCATCAGAGCATAGGTTTTGGCCCTTGAAAACAAGAACATTAGCGTTAAGATAAGATAGGAAGATCACATGAGATAGAAATAATGGTATTAGGGTTGTTAGTTCTTAGATTAGGAAATTGTGAGTTCTAGGAATGTAATTTGATATTTTCTTGTGTTATGGTTATTCTGTTAGATGGCATCTTCAGCTTTATCTTCAGAGTGGACGGCATCAGATCTAGCATTGCCTCTAGGGTCAGAGCAGGAATTTCCGCCATTGCCACCACCACCACCATTGCCTCATGGACCAGCACCAAACCAGTTGCCAGCACCAGAGGTACTTATCTTTATTGACTATTTTCCGTACTTCGAGCCTGAGATACCTGAGCTGCCACCACTAGAGTGTCCGGTATTTGATATTCCTGATATGGATAATTTGCCTCAGTAGGAGGAGTTAGATCCTCAGGTTCCAGCAGAGCAGCCCGAGATCCCATAGCCATAGCCAGATCCACAGATGTAGCCACCAGCTCAGCCCGTACTGTTTCCAGCACCGCTAGCCATCTATGCCCCTGTGCCTGGGGTATATCAGTTTCCTCAGCCTGAGTTTATGGATGAGGCTGTTGAGAAGCCACTGCCATTACCTACCATAGGTTCTTAGACCGATCTTCGTGAGCCCCGTATGGTACCCTACCAGCAGTATGAGAGTTTGAGGGAGGAGATGCAGAGGTGGCAGGACCAGTGCAGAGACGTACTCAGATTATTTGAGACTCGAGAGTATGGACCAATGAGGGCGTTACAGCCAGACTATATATTGAGGGAGAGACTCTGCCAGATATATAGAGCAAGTTCCATGGAGATTACTGATTTGAGGTAGGAGGATGTTCGCACCGATGTAGTTTACCGTCGAGCGATGAGGTTGACCGAGGCAGTGTTAGAGGCACTTCAGCAGGAGTTAGGCCGAGTGCTACCTGGATTTTGAGTTTGGCTGACAGCAGGATGTTGTATTATATGTGATATATGTAGATAGATGCAACATAGTATAGTATGACTGGGTTGTATGTGTGTAGCCGCTTATTTTGACTGGTAGTAGTAGCAGTATGAATGATCTAATGTAGACTATTTATGTATCAAGCACTGACACCTGTAGCTGGTGTCATACCTATATATATATAATGAACCTTTCCACTTTTTCTTTTATTTTCCAGTCTCTCAAGCATTTATAATTACTTTACTGTTTTACCGTTACATATTTTAAAATGTTGTTTTTATTTACAACCATGTTGTACCATTTATTTTTTCCAAAAACTTTCAATTATTTCCAAGCGATTTACTTAAACATTGAACTATTTTTAATTACTCATTTTTGATACTTTGTAAACTATTTTTTTTTCAATATCAACTATTTAAATTTTGGTTTAATACCATATAAAATTGTTTCTTTATTCATATCACCTGTTTAATAAACTGTTATTAAAAAGAACCATTTGTTCTATCATCAGAACCATGGCACCAAAAAGAAAAACAAGAACCGAGTCGTCTAATGACAATACCGAGGGTCAAAACAACAATAACCCAATGGACCAAATGTTCCAGCTTATGCAATAACAAATTATTTTGATGTAGCAGCAGATACTGTAACAACAATTTCAGCAACAAATATTACAGCAAACAGTTCGTCCAGAACCACAAGCACCACCAGCAGTACCTGTAGTTACTTTCAAACAGTTCCAATCGGTGAAACCTCCAGAATTCGAAGGGTCGGCGGATCCTACTAAGGCAAGAGCCTGGTTAAAAGAAACTAAGAATGCCTTTACGTTGGTTAAAGTTGAAGCAGATCAAAAGATGGATTTTGCTAGTTACTTCTTGAAGGAAGAGGCCAATTACTGGTAAAAATCTAAGAAAGCACTGGAAGGAGAGGGTGTAGTGAATTGAAATAGATTTACCGATCTTTTTCTGGAGAAATATTTTCCCCGTTACATGAAAAATCAAATGGAAATCAAGTTTTTGGAGTTGAAGCAGGGAAATTTATCGGTCACGACTATGAAGCCAAGTTCACTGAATTGGCTAGGTTTGTTCCCGAGCAGGTAGATACTGATGAAAAGCGAGCCAAGAGGTTTCATCAGGGATTGAAGCCGTGGATCCGTAGCAGAGTAGCAGTGTTTGAACTGATGACCTATACAGCCATAGTTCAGAAGGCCATGATTATTGAGGGAGAAAGTGAAGCACCCCAAAAGGAAAAGGGACCAGGAAGTTTTCAGAATCTCTCCAATAGAAGGCCAGGGTTCAAGCCCGGGGAAATATGAATTTCAGAAGGATAGAGCAGGGCAACCGGAGGACGGGTAACCGAATCCCAGCCCCAAATCAACAGAAACTCATCCGACTACCCATACCTGACTGCAAAACATATGGGAAGAAGTATAATGGAATTTGTAACAAGCCAAACATCACGTGTTTCAAGTACAAGCAGAAGGGACACTACTCTGGGGAATGTCCAAAATGGAAGGCAGAAGTCACTTATTTCCAATACGGAAGAAAAGGACACATCACCAAAGATTGTAGAGGAGCAGCTATAACAGTCAGTGTTCCAAGGGTTTTGGCATTACCTCCGCCAACACAACACAATCAGCCCAGGGCAAGGACTTTTAAAATGTCGATGAAAGAAGCTGTGCAGAGTCCGAACGTGGTTGTATGTACGCTTCCAGTGAATTCTGTAAATGCACAAGTACTGATTGATTGTGGACCTATGAGGTCTTTTGTTTCTGAAGAATTTATTCCTAGGCTATATTGTGAAATTCAACGATTAGATGACATGTTATTCATAAAGTTAGCAAATGATGATCAAATTGCGGTAGATCGAGTGTGTCCAGGTTGTGATATTAAAATAGCGGGATATCATCTCTCAGTTGACTTGATACCTTTCAAGTTAGGAGAATTTGATGTTATTTTAGGAATGGATTGGTTAGCCAGTAATAATGCTCAGATCGATTGCACAAATAAGAAGGTGAATTTAGGAATCGAGGAAAATGAAACAGTAACATTTAAATGCAAAAAACAAAAGCAGTGATTCTTAACGATGATGTAAACGAGGTGATTATTGCGTCAAGGATGTCAAGCCTATTTAGCATATGTAATGGATACGGAAAACAAAAGTCCGAAGATAGAAGATATTCCTGTAGTTTGTGAGTTTCCTGATGTTTTTCCAGATGAACTTCCAAGACTACCTCCGGATCGAGAAATCGAGTTCACTATCGATTTTGCACCAGAAACTGAAATAATTTCAAAAGCTCTGTATCGAATGGTTCCTGTTGAGATGAAAGAGTTAGCAAAGCAATTACAGGATCTTCTCGATAGAGGAATCATAAGGCCTAGTGTATCCCCATGGGGTGCACCAGTGTTGTTCGTGAAGAAGAAGGACGGTAGCATGCGACTATGTATCGACTATCGTGAGCTAAACAAGTTAACTATCAAGAACAAATACCCTTTGCCCAGAATCGAAGACTTATTTGATCAACTGGAAGGAGCGACATGGTTTTCAAAAATCGATTTTAAGGCCGGGTTACCATCAATTGAATATCAAGGCAGAAGATATTCCAAAGACTGAATTCCGAACGAGATACGGACACAACGAATTTCTTGTGATGGCGTTTGGACTAACCAATACACCTGCAACATTCATGGATTTGATGAACCGAGTGTTCAAGAAGTACTTGGATAAATTTATCATTGTATTTATTGATGACATCCTGATATACTCGAAGACTGAAGAAGAACATGCAGAGCACCTAAGAATGACATTGGAGATATTGAGAAAGGGAAGGCTTATGCGAAGTTTTCAAAATGTGAATTTTGGCTAAAGGAAGTGCAATTTCTAGGTCACATCATCAGGTAAAAATTCTGAGTAGTTTTAGTTCAGGGTAATTATTTATTTATATTATACTTGTATAGGTTTAGTAAGTAGTTAGCATTAATAATGCCCCAAATCTATGCCCCAGTTTGGAGGGTGTTATAGTTGGTATCACCTGTGACGTCCTCCAAACCCGGGTCAGAAGTTTGGGGTTCACAACACACACACCCAATATATAAACCTTTATATAAAATATTATATGCATTGACCCTTCTTTACACATCCACAGATCACAACAGGTTAAAGTATGAAAACAAGCCACAACCTTAACTTTTATTACATCATACCAAATCCCAACTAGTTTAACTTACAACTGACAATGATACCGTTCTTACAATCTTGCATAACTCATCTACAATATAAAGCTCATGCTAGCTCGATCCAACTTAACCTGGAATCCTAGCTCGCACATTGGACTGGAAATCCTCGTTACCAACAAATTTCCTTTTCAACTGTTGAAAACATAAAAAGGTTTGTAAGAGTGAGCTAACTAGCTCAGCAAGTCATAATAGCAAAAACTGAGATTAAACAATAACCAATTGAAATGATTCAGAAGAATCAAGTTTCTGAATAAGCAATGATTAGAATTGGATATTCACTTTTTATTTTAAAAACCAAGGTTAGGCTGCTGATTAGGCACGCACTAACCCCGAGCAAGGCTCCCGGCTTTGCTCTCTATATATTGGATCCAAGAAACGCATTGACCTATTATGACCACGAATCTGATCCATATTTATAAAATTGTCCAATTCTAAAACAATTCAATATGATAACCAATGTAATTCAATAAGCTATAAATAAATAACATTTATTCTGAAACATAGGGTGATTCGCAAGACCATGAAGGTATAACAAGGAATTCAAAAAGATTGGCTTTCAATCAAGGAAAGAATCAGAAAGTAGAAGACCAAGGGTTCAAGGGTTCCAGGGATTGGTCTTCTGTTAAACAAGGAATAAGGGTTGGTATGTCAAGCAATTCAATATCAGAAATCAGTATGTGGTAGATATGTATTTATGGAGTAGTATCGTATGTGTCTAGTTCATATCTGAGAATTTAACAATTAATGGTTTATGAAGAATAAAGCTTATGGCTCAAGATCAATAAGAATCAAGGTTCAAGATTGAATAGTTTAAAGCGCTTGCAATATAAAACATGATTTATTTTGAATACTAGCGACATGTTATGAGAAAGTTCGAAAATATTTGCAGTATATCTTGAAGAAGGTTCAGAAGTACTTACCTTATCACCGATGATTTCAAACTTTACTTTTACCCATCTAACAGTTTAACTTTTCCATCATTTTCCTTCTCTTTCTATGCCTTGCTTCTATTTATCAATCACTCGCCTTCTCTTTCTATGCTTCGGTTCTATTTACTGATCACTGGCTTTCTTTTCTATGTCTCGTTTACTCTACTAGGAATCACAAGTATCTATCAATATTCGAACTCATATTACCCTAATCGTCACATAGATGTCATAAGCTTTTATCTACCCTTCGTTTCACCCAAATCCGATTTACGGATTTAAAGTTATGACTAAAACAGTCAAACAATAACCACATAGGCATATAACAAATAAATCAGATAGCACGTAGCATATAGCATATAGGATATTCAATTAAAATAATTTTTTAAAGAAGATTTGGGATCAAAATGATTTTCCAGGTATTTATTATGAATTTTTGAACATTTTTCGGAATTAAAACGGGACTCCGAATCAATTTATAATTAAATGATAGGGTTTGAACACCCGAATCTGACTTTAAAACAATTTAATATTAATTATCAAGCCTTGAAAATAAATTTAAATAATATTTTAAAGCTCGAAACTATTTTTTAGAATTTTAAATCAAAATTAAATAATTAAATCTAATTATTAAATCAATTAAAATTAATTAATAATTAATTTAATTAATTAATCAATCAATAATAAATTAATCGATTAATTAAAATAATTAAAAACTTATTAAAATTCATTAATAAAATAATTTTGATTTATTTTTGAATAAATAAATAATTAAAAAAATATATGAATTTAAAATAGTTAAATAACTATTTTTCTGATTTTTTAAAATAACAGAATATTGTTTTTGAAATGTTTTCAAACAAGAGGGACTGGAATGAAAGTTCTTGCAACTAGGGGGCTAAAGTGCAAAATTACCGTCTTCTCCGATGGTACCGGCGGCGACACCGCCGGCCGGTTCGTTTGTGTCCAGAACATCACCAAACTTAGCAGATTAACAGTTCTTGATACCAGAAGCCTCATCGTTTCTCTGTAACTTGAAATCAACATCTCAGTTGGCCGGAAATTTGACCGGAAGTTTCCAACTCCGGTGAACTTCAAATTTTCGGTGAAGTCGATTTACTCATCCAAAAATAAAACTAATTACATGAATCGTTTCATCTTGAAACGATCTACATGTTGGTGTAACTTGTTTCAACCTAGAATCAACCAAATTAAAAACCCCAAATTTGATTGAAATTATTCAAGAACATTAACCCTAATTTATGAATTTGAGAATCAAACATCAATTTGAACATGCACTACACCATAGAATGCATATAGCAACAGCAAAAATTTGGCTAAAGGGCTTTTTATGTTGCAGTAGAAAGTATGGCAACAAATATGGAAAATTTTGGTGTTGCATCCGGTGGTGATGCAATAGGGGTCCTATAACAACGTTTTGAGCCATGTATTAGCAACAACACAACCTCATTGCAGTAGACAATATTTAGCAACAAAATATTTTTTACAGCAACACAGTAAAATCATTGCAATAGATGTTTTTTTTTGCTAAATAACCAGCTTAAGGCAACATTAACTGGTCCTATTGTAATGAATTTTAGGTCAAATTTAACAAATATTGCAACAAAATTTGAACCAACTGCAATATTTTATGGCTGATGTAATTTTAAATGGTAACGAATTTGGACATAATTGCAACAGTATTTTAAAAAAAAATGAAAGGAACTGTTTGTAAAATATACTAGCCATGCATTTTTTATGCCACAAAACCAAGCAATTGTCATTCAAAAGTACCATGACCAAATTAAAAGCAGCTCTCAGGCTGTCCCAACATCATCCTTATAAACATTCATAATTTAAGTCTATTTGAAAATACCAATAGCTAGCTAAACCAAATTCGCTGAGAGAATTTAGTCGCACACAACTAAACCAAATTCGAGTTCGAATTTAACAAAAGAAGCTAGCTATAGAAAACTGCAGATAACTTAAAGATAAATTAAAGTAAACATCAGATGGCCCCTGCAACTTCATCTTCATCTCCATCTGCATCACCATCATCGTCGCTAACTTTTTCTGCATCCTCATAATCATCTTCATTTTCATCAATCTCGGCAGAACTTTGAGCACATAGTTCTTCAACATCGATATTTAGACCAGGATTCAGTTCACCAAGTTTTTCAAAAATCTTCCTTAGCTTCTTCTGCATTTTCTCCTCCATTGCTAGCAGCTAGCTTTTCAGTTGCTTTTTCCAGTTCCGGAAGAATCTGCTTTTCCTCTCTTTTGTCAATTTTTTCTTCGTCTTCCTTGTTATGCCACTCCTTCCAACAAGCCAGTTAGGCCCATGAGCTGCAAGATCAAGATCTGCCATCTCCTCATCCTCATCAGTTGATTCTTGAGGAGTTTTTCCATTTTTCTTTTCCTACGTATAAAATAGCAACAAACATTATTTCAATAAAATACAATTTGTCCTTGTAAAATTTATGAAAAAATAAAGCAGGGTTAATTATTAACAAAAATACTTATAAAATTTATCATAAAATCTGAAGATGCAATTTATGAGCAAAAATACTTGTAAAATTGGTCAAGAAATATAAAAGTGCTATTTTTACCATCATTTTATGGCCTTTGCGGGTTTTTGGATAAATTGCCTTCTTTGTTTCTTGTGCACGGGCATCTTTACCAATTTTCTAGAATAAAATAAAATGTGTCAGTTTTCTTACAAGAAATAAATGAAGGGACTGGTAAACAACAAATATGGGTACGTCATACCATTTCATTACGAATCTGAGCAAAACTAGTGCGCCCAACAGTATGAGTATCAGTCACATTCTTTCGATTTTTTTATTTGTTTCAGCATTTTTCTTGACTGATTCATCACTCCAGTACTTGAGAAGCACCTTGCACTGTTCCACTGGAATATTTGCAGGCCTGCTTTTCATCCTTTCAGCGTCGGTATCAAATTTGGTATAGCATGCACTCTTAACACGAGATTTATATACCCTCCAGTCATCAGCAAGGCTTTTAATTGCCCAATCCTTGCCTTCCTCAGGAATTATGTACTTTGTCTAATAAGGTATATAAAAATACGGATAAGAATCAAGAAAGAAGCAACTATTTACGATAAACAAACCAGTATTTTTGTCTAACAAGGAAATGATATGAATCAAGAATTAAAGAAATATTATGATAAAAAAACAGGTTATTGCACAATTTACGTCACTAGAATAAATAATAAGGACAACACAATTTACATAAAATACTGTGTTAAAACACAAAACAAGTTAATTTAGAAAAAAAATACTGAACATGTTTAGTAAAAAACAATTAAAGTGCTTTTTACCTTGATATATTCCCACCATCCATCTTTTATTGCTTCAGGAACTTTAGACCAATTTACATAATCAAGTGGGATATACAGCCTTGTTATCGTCCCAATGAAACTACTGAATTCAGTAATGATCTTTTTTTCCTTTGACACGGGCTGGAGGTCACGATTTAAATTAATAACTGGCCTTTCATCGAGTCTTCTTGTGAAAACATGATTCATTTTCGTAGGTCCTCTACGCCTTGTACTTTTGCTACTAGATTCACCTACAAAAATAGCCACAAATAAATATGCGTATTCCTGATATAAAAAATAAGACCATTACCTACTATTTGAAACAAACCTATTTTGAAGACACTATCCACAACTGTTTGGAAGTTATTCCCATCACCATTTTCATCATCATTGACACGTATTTGTTGTTCCGCATCTTTTTTACGTTTTTGTAAATCAACAAATGCCTCCATTTTACCAATCCCTTCATTGGCATGAGGCCTTTGCAACTGTGTAAGATCAAGAGGAAGTGGCGGGGGAGCTGGTAGTGGCGGGGGAGGTGGTAATATATCTCTATCATTAACCTTGCGAATAATACAAAAAATAAATTAAATTAAAACAAGAATTAAATTACAACTAAAATCAACTATGTAGATGCATATGAAATACACAAAGATAAATTATATTAAAATAATTTCATATACCTCTGTTCTCCCTTCAGTTTGATTTACTAAACATGAACGGGTCCTTGGTCTGACGACGACTTTGTTAACCTTTTTAACAGTTTTTACTTTCTTTTTTGGCTAAATACACAAAAAATAGTCAACAAAATTGTATGTTCCACAAAAACAAAGGAGTTGTATTTGTAAAAAAATAAACCTGAGGAATAACATGTTCTGCTTCTTCTTCGCTTAAACTATCATGTCCAGAAATATATGCTCGATCAAATTCAGCTTCTGACCAAGGATCTGTAACTGTTTTCTTTGCTTTCTTGGTGGATTCCCAGTAGTAAAGAACTCATATGCCTTCTCCTTCAGTTTATACTTATCAGTTTCTTTCGCATTCGCTTCCATTCTCCTTCTTCTGTTTAGCTCATAATCAACAAGTTTCTTCTAAACCAAGCACCCAATTAATAAACTTAAATATAAGATGACAATAAAGCATACAATGTCATTACACCGGGATAAAAAAATTACCTTATCACCTGCCTTTCTAAGCTTTCTGGTACTGATCTGTTTATAATGTTCTATTTCATTCTCCACCAAAGCTCGTGACTTTATCTTATCAGTTGTTTGTTGTTTAAGATCTTTAATCGTCACAAACTTCCTTTTCAAGGGTAAATCAGCACCTACAATATAAAGACAAAAAAGATATAAACTGTCAGTTCAGTACTCAAATTCATATAAAAAATTATTTGGAGCCAAAATTATTTTACCTTCAAATTGTGTCCTTGGTCTTATGATAACATGTGGTTGTATCTGGGTAGCAGGAACAATAGATGTTTCCACCATATTGTCAAGGTAAATATCCAAGAAAGAACCAAGTTTTACCCCTGCTACAAGATCATCTACATCTTTATCAGTCATCAGTAGTTTCCATCCATCTTCTTTCTTCGCATAAACTCCTCCAATTTCTGTATATCCAAGGTCATCTTTAACATACTCCATCAGTACCGAGAATGAAAATCTATCAGGATCCGCAACTGCATTAATTGGTGTAGTTGTTCCATTTCTGTATTTGGTTTTTTGAAACTGGCCCTTATGGTGGAACCTGAGGAAAAAATAGTTTTCTTCCATAACCTGAAAATAACATGAACATGAATATTAATTAGTCCCCACATTATACAGATATAAGCAATTACTATCAAGTAATGAGTGAAATATAAAAATTAAATAACAAACAATCAGGAATAAGTTACAACAAACAACAAGTAGCAAATAACAAGTGAACTGATCATCAAATTTTACAAGCAATCAGGAATAAGTTACAAGTAGTGGTACAAAGTTTTTCATAATTAAAAGCAACAGATGAGCATAAAAAACAGAAATAAAGAAGTCAGCATGTCCATTCATTTGTCATGGTCATCATCATGATCTTCTTCCTCTTCACCGGATGACACATTTTCATTCGGGATGTCATCCCTATGCCAAGTCACATCATCAGTTTATTTCTGAAATGGGTATTCAAGTTCAGTATCATGTATGGTAGGTCCGCAAAGATCTTCAAGCATATCATCAGTTTCCTCGTCTATTCCATTGTGCTCTTTCGGTAGTTTCTTAACAACAAACCACAAGTTCTTTTCGGTACAATCTTGAATGTAGAATACCTGTTGTACTTGTGTAGCTAGTACAAATGGATCATCCTTTTGACATAATTTACTGAAATTGACACGTGTGAGCCCAAAGCAGTCCTTATCCTTTTGATACCAAATGCACCTAAACAAAACAATCGTAAATGCACCCCAATAATCTACTTCAATAATCTCTTCAATTGCTCCGTAGTAAATAACATCCCCAACTGTTGGATTTTGATCCTTCGAACTCGCAAAACTGGTGGTTAGAGCTGTCAAGATGACACCGCTATTTTGTGTAGTACAGTTGGTATCCCTTTTCCTGGTGTGAAATCTGAATCCATTTATGACATATCCACTAAATTTTTTCGCTGCTCGTTGAGGCCCCTTGCCAAATTTGAGAATTCCAATGTATTTTCAGTTCTTTTCTCAACCTTAGCCTTTAACCAGTTATGAAATTCTAGAGTATGTGTTCTTTCTTTTTTGTATTTCTTTGTCTTTGCTTCATTATCATATAAAATACGATGTTCCCTACAATTTGTACACCAAAATGAAATTAAAATTACCATCTATATTCCTAGTTTAAACTACTATATTAACTTGAACATATAAAGGGAATAAGAACGTACTCGATAAGCTTCTCAATCTCGACATTTCCACTGTTGAATAGTATGTACCGATGAGCATTTATCCAAACATGTTCCGCCAAGTAGACAGACTTTCCATCTTTGTTTCTCCTCGAACCAATGGGGTATCCAACATTTATGTTCTTCTCCATCTCTATTTTTCTACTATTAGTTAGAAATCTGGAACAAAATGTCACGCATTCTTCTGCCAGGTACCCTTCTGCTATAGACCCTTCTGGTTTAACTTCTATTTCGGACATATGACTTCAATTTACCGAGATATCTCTCAATACCAAACATCCATCTTAGATGCACCGGTCCCCCAAATTCCACTTCCTTACATAAGTGGACTGGAAGGTGAACCATGATGTCAAAAAATGCAGGCGGGAAGTTAATTTCTAATTGGCAGAGTATTTCAATAACTTCCTCCTGCAACTTATGAACTTCTTCCAGCTCCAACACTTTTCCGCATATCCCCCAGAAAAATGCACCTAATCTGACTAAAGGTATTGCGACCTCTGGTTTTAAGTTATTTACAGCAGCAAATTGTAGTAGATACTGGAGTATAAAGTGCGCATCATGACTTTTATACCCGAATATCTTTCGTTCAGCTACATTTACACATCGACTGATATTAGATGCAGTTCCGTGGGGAAACTTAGCGTCCATGAATAATGTACAAAAGCTTTCTGTTTCTTTTTTCGTCATGTCAAAAGTTGCTGCCCTGATTTCATAGCGATTGCTATCTCCAATTTTAATGGGATGAAGAACCTTTCGAATACCCATTTCCTGCAAATCTTTTCGGGCACTGATATGGTCTTTCGTCTTGCCACCCATATTCAATAAAGTCCCTATTATTTTATCACATATATTTTTTTCTATATGCATGACATCTAGATTATGTCTAATTAAATTATCTTTCCAATATGGTAATTGAAAGAATATAGACTTCTTTTTAAATGGACAATCTGCACCCCTTTTCCTCTTCTTTGCATCTCGTTTCCCAAAATAATTTTCATATCCGTGCAATAATTCTTCAATATCCTTTCCAGATAATGGAGGGGGGCAAACATCAGTTTCAACCTTACCATTAAATCTTCTAGTATCAAACCTATGCTTGTGGTCAAGAGGTAGAAATTTTCTGTGGTTCATATAGCAGACTTTACGGCTATGCTTCAAATATAATGAAGAAGTACAGTAATGGCAATTCGGACAACCTAACTTACCCTTCGTGCTCCAACCCGATAAAATGGCATACCCTGGAAAATCACTAATGGTCCAGAGAAGACTCGAACGTAACATGAATGTTTCATCAGCATAGGCATCGTAGGTTTGTAAACCTACTTCCCATAATTCTTTCAACTCAGCGATGAGTGGTTGCATATATACATCTATATCATTACTAGGGTACACGGGTCCAGGGACTAGTGTCGAAAGAATTAAGTTTTCAGGTTTCATAATCAACCAAGGAGGAAGATTATAATTCACTAGAATAATTGGCCAAGTGCTGTGACTTATATTCATCGATCGATAAGGATTAATCCCATCTGCCGCTAAAGCTAACCTGATATTTCGAGGGTCCGCTGCAAAATTTGGATGGTTAGCATCCATCGACTTCCAACCCTCTGCATCGGCCGGATGTCGTAGCTTTCCATCTCTTGTTCTTTCTAGTGCATGCCATGTCATGAGTTTAGAGTAGTCTTTACACATGAATAAGCGTTGGAGCCTTGGTTTCAACGGGAAATATCGTAAGACTTTTGCAGGAACTTTCGACTTTTTTTCTTCTAAGTCAGGAGAAACAGGTGAATCAGTCCTGTTTTTTGGGAGTTTCCATCTTGAAACCCCATAAAATTTGCATTTTGTTAAGTTTAAATTCCCCCCCCCCAATACAACATGCAATCATTGGGACAAGCGTGTATTTTCTGATAATCAAGACCTAATTCTCTAATCATATTTTTGGCCACCTTAAAAGAAGAAGGCAGATTAACATCAGGAAATGCCTCCTTTATCAACTTCAGAATACCGCTAAAGGCACCCTCAGTAAAACCATGAGTGCACTTTAATAAGTAAAGTTTCACTACAAATCCTAAAAGAGTAAATTGTTCACACCCCGGATACAAAGGTTGTTTCCCTTCCTCAACAAGCTTATAAAACCTTTTTGTTGTGTTATTCATTCCATTCCTAACTCTACTTTCATCACGAATCATTTTATCAAAATCTTCACCTAGGCCCATACCACTATCACAATCCATCTCCTGATCAACCTTTTTAAACTTAGGGGTTGACACTTCGTATACCCAATTAACAAACGATGGACACAGACCGTTACTAATGAGATGGTCATACACGTCTTCTTCAGAAAACCAGAAACGATTACTACAATCTTTGCAAGGGCATCTTAGTTCAGATCCTGTGGCAAAATTATCGAAAGCATTTTGTATAAAATCTGTCACCCCATTACTATAGGCCTCACTGTACTTTGGAAGTGAAACCCAAGTCATATTGATTGTTCACAAACCTATTTTCTACACAAAGAAAGAAACAAAGGATATACATCATAAATTATATAATCATAATTATAAAATCTCATTTATAAAATGAGATTTTATCAATACAAGCCTAACCATTCCTAATTAAAATTCATATTGAAAGATCTCATAGTTATAAACTAAATCAAAAAATAAACAAACAAAGTTATAATCGATGACAACATAGTCAGTACTCATACAATAATCACAAAACAAAATCCCTAATTAAAATTATACACAACCGATTAAACAAATTAACTAAAACAAAAAAATAGAACATGCACAATCGATTAAAATGTATTTTGAGGATAAGAAACAAGATTGAACATAGAAAACATAATCAATTAAGATTTGAAAGAAGAACAATCACATGGTATTTTGTAATCAAACTTATAATCGATTTAGGGAAAAAGATTTGAAGCAAGGATCTGTGTTTTACCTTTTTGGAGCTTCAAACTTCTACGAGCTGTGTTTCTCCTCAGACTCTCCTCAGATTCTCCTCTCTTCGAGCTGTGTTTATGAGCTTTGTTCTTCTTCCAGCTGTGTTTACTTTGTCTGAAAATATAATGTCCAGCTGTGTTTACTTTGTTCTTCTACGAGCCTCTTTTGTTTTTCTTTTTTTTTTATTTTATTTTGGGAAGCCCGACAAGTCTTTTAGTAAAATCCCGCCCAGCAATGTTTCAGAAGCCCGCCATTTATTCGGCTAATTTTTTTAATGTACTGCAACGCCTAACAACTCTTGTTACAATAGATAGCTAATTGTTAACCTTTTTCTTTTTTTGCACTTCAATTGCAATAATTTTAAAAGTCCTTGCAATATATATACAATGGTCTACCAATTGCAACATCATTTCTCAAATTTTTAAAAATGTGGTTGCCATAGCCATTCTATGGTGTAGTGTATTTTATTCCACAATTATAAGTCATTACATCTCGAAAGGGATTCTGAATAAATTTACAGATTCTTTGCCATTATTACAATTCATAAATATACATAAGTCCGGTACATCAAAATTTGAAAGCCTAGCCTATTGGTAGTTCCTACCTCAACTACAACGACATCAACACCTACAGGAAACTGCAGAACATTTCATATTCACTCGCGAATTGGGAGCTTGGTCCTGTTCATCTTGCCTAGCTCTTATTGTGTGATGAAAGAATAAAGCAAGGGTGAGCAACAAGCCCACCAAAATAACATGTATAATAATTAACAATATATGAGCATTCTCATAGTACTCATGAAAGTCTTGGTCAAGAAGAAATGAACCAAGTTTGATATCTTAATGCAATGAAGTCGCAAAATATTCAATATATATATGCATATATACTTCTCAAAATCTTTGAAATCCTCTGACATGTATAATATACACAGAGTTCCCGTTTATAACTGTAAAAAAATATCCTTGCAAGGTGATCTCATATATCTAACCTTGTCTCAACGTTATTCTGAAAATCTTTATCGTGCATAAGATAATCATTAACTAGATATAAGTTGAAAAGATGAAGTTAAAAGACACTCCAATATACTTATATCTTTTCCGAATACTAATTGAACTACCACCGTTCGAGGTATAATTAGTTCATCCCATAGATGAAGGTACAAGAAAAAACTTATATAGAATCAATCTTTGAAATATCACCAAAATGAAATGAAGTTACGAGATACTTCATTTGATGAAAACATCATTTTGAAAACTCGACCCTGCCAACACTCAACAATCGCCCAGCCGTAGCCTTTCTATCGAAGTGCTCTGGGTAGTGTTGCAGAAATATCCAACTGGATGATGAACTCATTACGGGAGTTCGTCGCGCCAGGAAGACCACTCACGATGATCAGTCGCAGTAGTGCAACCCCGCAATTTTCTACATGTAGAGGAGAACAGTCGGATTTACTTGTCGACCGAACGCTGGACTCCTAAGGAATGGACCATCTTAGTGGAACTTCCGGGCCATTTGGCCAATGTAATAAGGCTGGGCCGGCGCCACTCGACCACTTACACCATTCCTAGTTCAGATGAAATCTATGACTCTGAAACGTAAAGCTCGTCCCTCCTTTCCCCAAGTAGAAACTTGTTGATACGGCTCCACCAAGAAGCCATATCTAATTGGAAAAGAAAACTCACTGATATTTCCCAGGCGATGCCTGTTAATGGATTAAACTTATTCCAAGAATTTTAGTTCCCGAGTGTTGGGTAAGTAATCGAAAACTCTTTTATCAAAACAGCAACCTTGTTGCGAATATAAAAAAATACATCATGGAGCCGGATCCCTCAGATTTTTAAGCGAGTATTTAAATCCCCTTAGAAATGATGATCTTAAATTTGAAAACAAGTTTTGGAATCCGCTCTAACCTTTGAAATCATTTTGAAGACTCAAAATATTTTTGAAAGCGTATGGAATAAGGATGATTTGATATTATCAATTATTTTCCGAATACTTGAAAAATATCAAAACATTATTCTTTAATAAAGAATATTATTTAATAAAATAAGCGGAGTCATAAGTCCTCGAATTAATATTCAAAATAATATTTATTAAATAAAATAAGGGGAGTCATAAGTCCTCGAATGAATATTCGAACTAATATTCATTAAATAAAATGAGCGGAGTCATAAGTCCTCGAATTAATATTCAGACTAATATTCATTTATAATATAAAACTATTGAATAAACATTATTCGATTAATAGTTTTGAAAACTATATATATATATATAATATACTCGGGAACATCGCCTCCCAGTTTAGAAAAATGTTCAACTCTGAGTCCCCTATATTAATGGTATACGCAAGTGTTGTGCATATGTTGTATACTTGATGATGACATAAACAAAACACGTAAGTAGATTTTAATTAGTGAAATAATGTAGCACTCGACGGATAAGAATTATAGTCCCGACGGATAACTCATTATAGTCCCGACGGATGATGACTTATTATCCATCGAGTGAGTAGCTTATGTAATAATAAGTCTGTAGCTCATTTCTACATACACCTTTGTATAGATTCTGTAGTAGCATATAAGTCATGTTGACTTTAACTAGATATGCAGAATAGGTTGATTAATTGTACATAAATGATTTCATGTAATTCTGCATAAGTGAAATGAAGTCAAGTGCCGAAATAGCTATCGACGGATGATTAACAAAGCCATCGACGGATGATCAAATGGCTATCAACAGATATTTAATTTAGCAATCGACATATGATCAATGAAGCCATCAACGGATGATCATAAAGTCGACGGATAATCATGTATTCAACGGATAAAGAATTCAAAGATCAGTTGACAGTGACAACTGGTCACATGCGTCGGGATGTATGCAAATGGAATGAGGAAGCCTATTAACCGGGTAATAGAGAACAAAGTAACAAAGGATTAGACCCGATAGTTTTTATAATGATTCTATCTTTTGACTTTGTAATCTTGGTAATATATAAACCAAGAAGTAGCAAATAGAAACTAATATCTAAGATACAAAAAGTGAGAAACATTTGTAAGCAGAATCATCAACATTTTTCTGTATTCTTAGTAGTTCAAATTTGTAAGCAGCTGTGAGCATTCTTGCATACAGAGTTCTCTCGATATAATATATATCTCTGGTGGAATTGTTTAAATCCACCGGAAAGTTTTTAAAGACTCTTGTTTCTTTAATTACTTATGTTTTGATTCACTTAAATTTCTATTCCGCATTGTACTAATCAAAACACTTATATTTGTATTCGAGTTTGAACATATTTATTTTAAGAAAAAGGTTCAAGAATTCATTCAACCCCCTTCTGTAATTCTTGTTATATTTTTAAGGGACTAACATAAAGTACTGCTTATCTCTAACATAGGTATTATGCATATTATAATCAATTGAATCAACAATGAGATATCAAGATTACGAAACAGGCATGCATATACATATATATATCATATCAACATGCTCCAATATATCGCAAGACTTGCTAATAACAACTATGCACTTATCACAAAAAAATGCATATACAAATATATACATCACAACAACAATATAACGGGTAGAAAACTTGCCTAAGTGTTCCGGGGTAGACTTAAGCTTAGAGTGGGTCTGGTAACCTATGAACAATAACATAAGACGGAATTAGACCACGGTCGCTTAAGAAACTAGTCAAAACTCACTCATACCCTAACGGTCGCTTACGGTCGCTTATACGCTTAACGATTTGCGTTAATCACTTGCGTACCCTCGGCTCCACCAATTTTAATAAATTAAACATTACGAATTTTAAGGCGAATCTTTCTCGAGTACTTTACCAACTGCCTAATCCACCTTATATAATTGTTTCATGTTTCGATTAATCATTTAAGGGTCTCAATTATGGTCTCAAAGTTACTCGAGGTTTCGGGGTTCGCTCGCGAAACACCATTTCTTAAAATGATCATTTCTCATCGCTCGTAACTCGGATTTAGGCGAACGATATATCAAAACGAAGCTCGTAACATGAACTATATTAAAATGGCAAAGGTAATAAGCTTACAGTGAGTTCACGGGTCCTAAAGTTTCATGCAAAACAGTCTAAGGAAAACGAGCATTACGACGGCTATGTTTACGAGATTCCCAAAATAATTACAACTCTAAATCCTCATCAATTCACCCACAACTACCATCACAACAATATTCAACCATCATACTACAAAATCAGTCTGCAACTCCAAGTTTTACCAATTTATCGAACCAATCAAAGACCCAATATTCAAAACCAATACAAATCCACCAAAACTACTTATAATCAAAGATCAAGCCTTAATACTAATAATGCTTCAATAAAACTTAATGGAATCATAAAATCAAAGCTAGGGTTTGAAGTTTATTCCTTCCCTAGATCCTTAAACCAATTACAAGAGATTGTAATCCTTAATAGAGCCTTGATCTATGTTTATCATGTTCAAACTTGCAAAGGAGTTCAAGAAATGTGTTAGAACTTTTGGAGTTACAATTAGTCCAATTTAAAGAACTGTAAATATGAGGGTCTTACCATGATTATTTGGACGAGACTTGTGAACAAGAGTTGTAGGCCATCTCAATATCTTTTCAACGAGCTATAAAACACAACATTTGAGTGAGTATTGAAGGAGATATGGCAGTTTTAAGTTGCTGGTATTATTTTGGCCGAGAGTAAGAAGCTTGGAAATGGGGGGAGAGAAATGAAATGTTGCTTGGTTGATTTTTTTTGAATGAAATGAAATGCTTGGTTGATAATTAACCTTTCAAATTATCTTTGCTTTTGCTTTAATAAAGTGATGATCTCACCTTGATTACATCATCACAAGGACACTTGTTCAATCCTTATGGTTGGATGATGTCATCCTACCCTAATCCCTTTGATTAGTGCTTAATTACTTGGCTAATGACCATTTATTTGTTATACGGTTCACTTAACTTTCATTTTCATTCGTCGTTTGAGGGATCATATTCGGGATCTTATTACTTGGGTTCCCCTAAACCTTTCTTAATATCTTATATTCCTTTAATGATCCTCTACTATAATCTTTAAATAAAATCCTTTTAATTATGTTACCTTATACTTAATCCTTTCGGTATCTAGTGGATTTTCGGGAAAAAATCAAAGTGTACGAATTTGGATTCTGACGATCTTTGCATACACTCATTTACTTTATGGAATACGAATACGATCTCAGAATTTCCATAACAGTACTCCTATATAGTGTGGTCGGATAATTTTCCTTAATCAGCATAATCACCATAATCAGCAAAAAGTTACTATTTTATCAGTGTTTCAAAAATTCCAAAAAATGGGGTTATTATAGTCTCCCCTCCTTAAAAGGATTCCATCCCGGAATCAGATAGAAAATGAATAGGGATACTTTCTTGGCGGTGCACTTTCTAACTCTCAAGTCAATTTTCCACATTGTAGTTCTACCATCAAACTCCGACTAGTTTCATAACCCTTCTCCTAAGAACTTGTTCCTTTTCGATCTATAACCCCTCCTGGTTGCTCCATATAGGTTACGTCTGGTTGCATGTCTATGTGCTCATATGCCCCTATTTGTCTGGCATCCGGATTACACTTCCTTAACATTGATACGTAGAACACGTTATGAACTTGCTACAGGTTCGGGGGTAGGGCTAGCTCATATGCTAACTTCCCAATACGTCTTAATATCTCCAAGGGTCCAATAAATCGTGGACTTAAACTTTCCTTTCTTTCCAACCCTCATCAATTCTTTTCAAGGGAATACTTTTAACAATAGAAGGTTCCCTCCTTCATACTCTTTGTCCTTTCGGGCCATACCGCCGTACTCCTCCAGTCGATTTTGGGCTTCTACTAGCCGTCCTCTGATTAGATCTACTATGTCCTTGGTTAATTGGACTACTTTGGACCTGAGCATCTTGCGCTCTCCAACTTCATTCCGATACAAGGGAGATCGATATCTCTTTCTGTATAGGGCCTCGTAAGGCGACATTCCGACACTATCATATCATCCATCGTCGTAAGAAAACTCGATACGTGCTAAGTGATCATTCCAAATTCTTTCAAGTCTATCGCACAGACTCTCATAATAGCTTCTTGCGCTATAGGTTTTGCTTCTTAATACCCACTATTTTCCCGTCCGTAATCGTTACTATCTTCCGTTCCTAATACTATACTGGTTAAACTTTAGTTTGTTAGTATTCTATAAACTTTTAACAATTGCGTCAACCTTAGTATTACGAAAGCGTTAGATTCAGAACACCACCGCCCTGATACTACTTCCTTTCTAGCTGCTTCCATCTTCGAAAGTTTGATCCATCGTATAGAAGTAAAAGATTTTATTGAGAGATCACTATGATCATGAACACTTGTTACGTCGCATAGTTAGTACAAATGGTGGCTAGCCTTTAGTACTTGACAACCAATTAAACAATAGATGGAATCCTACTAGGCTTCTATCACACAGATAGATAGTCATTCGGCAATACCTCCCCTTCTGGAAGGGTTGTTCTTCGCAGCTTATACAAAATGAAAAGGAGAGAAAATAACGAATTTAAGAGCATTATATAAAAAAATATACTGCCACAAAATATCTGGATTGGAATCTACCTTTGAACTATAGAGGTTTATCAAAGGAGAATGAAACATAAGTATCTATATCAATATCCAGTATTATCGCATCACAATTCACGTGCCTGAATATTTTTGCTATTCCTTCCATCATTCTATGGACCCATGCTCTTGCTCGAGCTTATAAACAATCACCGTTGAAACTCCCTTGACAAAGAAAATCGAATCTGGGATTTCATTTTAGACATCATCGTTACTAGAATTCTACGCTTTTCCCACAACTTTCCTCGTATAATAATACGACTCTATGTCAATAAGAAAGAATAAATATTCAATGATAACTTATACATCACCACGACCCGATTAGTGATACTCAATCTCAACATCCATTACAATACAACTCTCCCGGTTGTTATCATCTCATTATTCGCAGAATCATTGCTGCATTACTATAGTCCACCATGGACCTACGGTAGTCATTCGTTTTCCTGGGAATCTTAATAGCTAACTATACGGAGTCCATACCTGTCGTATCAAATTCTTCTAAGGAGGTAACATAAGCACCATTCATGATTCATGAAGAACACTCCTGATCCTGACATATATACATGACATGAAGCAGATAAAATTGCAGACGATTTTTAATAAAAGCAACGAGAGCAGGCTAATACCATTATTAACCATATGTCTTTATTAGGAGACGTGAAGCTCAAAGGTTTGTTTAGTCCTTTTATAACATGGTCCTCGTTTATCTCAAGATAGTACCTTCTAAGATAGGTATCCCGCTCACAACGATAACATGAATTAAATCTTTACCAGACTACTATTATGGTTGAGTATCGCACAATCATCAGAAGGAATGTCAATCTTTCAAACCATAATACCACATTCACGCCTTTAACCATCATTACTGTATTCCCCTGGCATGAGCGCCTGTAATTTCTCTTTTACAGTTAGAGTGTCGGCCACCTCATTGGCCTTTCCAGATAGTAATAGTTCCTTATAATCAATGTCTTTTGAATGATCTCCAACTAAATTTTCTACCTCATTTCCAATCACTACTTGTGTGAAAATGCTCTTCTTTAAGCTTTGGTGAGAAAAAAAATATCACCATTTTTCCATAAGTTATTGCCTCGGTCTTTAAGGTTAACATTATCACGACTAACTCTCGATCATACTTAGGACGTCTCTTATCTTGGGTCCTTCTTGTTTTCACCAATCTCAACCTTCATTGGGTCAATCTATACTTTCTTATGGTTCAACACGTGCCCACCTTGCATTATTATAATTACGTAATATTTCCTTTATCAAAATTTCTATTCTTCAGAACTTTGAATATTACATTTCTCCTTATAAGACCTCTAAGGTTATCCTTGAATCATTCCTCCTGTATTCCCTAGATACAGGGCATATCAAAATACCATTTACTAATACTAGAACCATTGTCTATATACTTCTAAAAATTCCTCTATTGATTCTTAAAGGTTGTTATTACCCTAATCCTTTCTAATTCATACAGTCGAAACTCATATTGTCCCTATTAAGGGTGAAATACAATCCTTTATACATTCCCCTAGGATTCATCTCAAGTTATCGAGGTTCTATCCTTAATTCCACCTTTAAAAAGGTACTTGCATCCTTCCATGGATAAATCAAGTCATATATCCCTGATTACCCACTTCTCTTATCTTTATTGCTAGGGTTCCTTAGGATTTCTACATTCCTAACTCCCTTATTGTTCCTCAACTTTATTTCCTTTATATCCCTTTCCTTTTCAGTCTTCTTATTTTCATTACTATTACAATCCTTTCATGGACCAATGTAGCGTAATTCTTGATTTCAAACATCCTGTCACTCTGGATTCGTGTCCTTTAAACGAACCTTAAATAATTTCACAACCTAGATTCATAATTCATTATACTCTTCCATCTTTGGTCTGGCTCTAACTTTTATATGCTATCTCTCTATCTTCCTTAGCCTTCCACTAGCGGGTGGCCTCTCTCTTAGGAAGGTAAGTGGAAAAAATAGTATTTTGCGCTTCATCGATCATATAAAATCTTAAATGATTCCTCTATTTCCTTTAGTCAGGCTCTTGTCTCGACTGGGTCAACCTATTCCTTGGAACTCTGAGAGCTTAGCGGCTTAAAGGTCATGAAAGAATTTCCCACCGCATTGCTTCGTCAGGGTGGTGGTTGGGGGTAAAAGTATAAGTTTTGTTTAGGCGGGTCCATGAATTTCCCCATAGGAGTACCGTCCTGGTTCTCCCTATATTGTTCGACTTCTGTTTTCTCAGTATGAAATGTTTCATCCTTCTCCCATAATTGGGGTTATCTTATACGTTAAAATCCTTGTTTTCTATTTTATTATGTTATGGGTTCCTTCCGTCTTGATGGCGACCTCCCTGACTATCAACTCAGGGTTTGCCCTAAATGTGACGGCCTCAACCCCGGGGTCAGGAGTTGACATCATCAACAATAATAATAACGAACATAATATAATCAATTCCAAGATAGAATATAAATACGACCCCTTTTTCTAAGATCTTTTCCAGGTTTAAGTATGATTTAAGTTACAACTATTACAACCTAACTAATTGCAACCAATCCTGACATAACTAACCCTACGCAGCAACTCAACAGATCAACTTTGATCAAGCACAACTACCTCAGAGGAGCCTGACACGAAAGAAGCTGGAACTCTGCCCTAACTACCGCGCAAGAATCTCCTAGGCATCTGCAATACATATAAAATATTCTGCAAGGGTGAGCAATTGCTTACTCAATAGCACCACTATATGAATAGCAAGTAAAACAGTTTATGATAAAGCAGTGATAGGAACAGAGATTATAGCTCGCTTGCAGAAATATGTAAAACAATTTATAAACTGGATATTCAAAACTAGCATGCTTTAATAAAACAAATGTAGTAGTGTGCTGTGTACAATTACCAGAGTTTAATTCTAGCATGCCATTTTCATTTCCAAATCCACAATATAACTTACTTGTTCCGTTACGAGAATCACAAAGCCAAATCAGATACTTACGGATATGTGAAGATAGCTGATCAGGCTATCAACACTGGACGGCTCTCACTGCCATCCTAAATACCTGTTCCGGAACTCAGAGACTAACTAGGTCTCTGACTTGCTGGACTAATCGGTTTTATATTATGCGCAACCGAATTAGCCTCTTACGCCACCTCAATAGGCCTACTCTGGCCCCAACGTATCCCATATCTGATCGTTTTATCCAGTTTTCAAAATCACTTGTACCTATCTCATTTTCAAAATCATTTATTTAACCAGCAGACATATAAAATTCAGTTCGCAATTCATTTCTTTCGAGATAGGTACCTTTCAAAGTTACTTTTCCCCAAAACAATTTGAAAACAGTGATTTATAACTACAGGGGATACGTAACTTAAAACATTTTTTTTCCATTATGAAAGTAAAACATTTAGCTATTCATATGCACTGAACCATAAAAGAATGGTCAAGGGTACTTGCCTTGCAGAGCTTTACAACTATCACTGACTGGTTTGATAGACTTGAACGTTCGGCCTCTTATGGAAAAATGACTGTCTCATAGAAGACCTCTCTGCTTCGCATCAATCTATCTCAAGATAGTATCCAAGACTGTAAAGCATATGTCATAGCCTATTTGTATTTTCGAGGATTTAACTCAACTCAAATAAGAATGTAATAAGTAAATAGTGAATCTACCATCAAAGAGATCTCACAAAGTAATATCTGTCAAAGGATTCGGAAACAAGGTTCATCTACAGACTTGAGGAATTAATTCACTGGAAGAAGTTCAAGAAATTGATCAAGCCTCAGTGATATAAATCAAGGTTGTGAATTTAATCAAGTGACAGAGATCTCATCAGGGTATCAGATAATTACAAGGATTTAATCTGAAGAAAATCAAGTATCAAAGTCAAGACACGAAGAAACGTCACGGAAGTTAGTCACTCATGAACCAGACAGTACATCGAGTGTCAACATTGAAGTGGTGGAATTGATTCATAATTTACTGTGATTATCAGAAGATTTTCAGAAGAATGGTTGCTGCTCAAGATTAGTATTAATTCTCTATTAATTAATTAAGTCATATAATTTAATTAATAAAATAAATTATATCTGCAAAGATTAATTTATTGATTAATTGAATTAATTGATTAATTAATTCTGAATTAATATTAAGGATTTTCAGAATTTTAATTGGATTAAAATATGTTTTAAATCAGCAAGACAATTGAAAATGAACTAGCATGACAATCTGGATTGTCATACCGAAAGTCATGCCAAGTCATTTCAATAGTCATACCGAAAGTTCTACTGGGAAGGAGATTGTCTTGCTAGTTCAACTGATTGTCATACCGAAAGTCATTGTAGTTCAATCTGCTAGTACAATCAATAGTCCTACCGATTGTCTTGCTGAGCTCAGGATTGTCTTGCCAGTTCAATGAGAGTCTGTTGATTGATTTAAAAAGAACTGAAGCAGCGTACATTCATAATAATCTACAAAGAACACAAGTCAACAAACAAGAACTCAGCAGAAAAGAGAAGCAAAATATTTCATCTTTCATCTGCATATTTCAAGATCATAATTTCTAGTTTGTAAAGTTAAATCCAAACCACTAGAAATCTTTATCTTTTTCTTGTGTAACTATCTAGCGGATCAAAATCCCTAGAACTTAATCTCAAATTGCGTTTAGCATTTGAATCTTTTTTATTGCAAAAATAGAAAAAGTTCATGTAGAATTTATTCTAGATTTGTGATAATTAATTTGAGATTAATTCCTTGTAATCGATACAGTTGTTGTAACACCTTTCAAGTTTAATAATATTCTTATTTAACTTGAATTTTGTTTCACATTTTTATTCCGCATTTAATTCGATTATTCGGTACTGTTTGTATTCAACCCCCTTCTACAAACACATTGGGACCTAACAATTGGTATCAGAGCCTTCTGATTAACGAACAAATCACGATCCTAGATTTTTGTGATTTTCAACTCCTTGAATTTTTATTTATTCAAAAATTCATAATGACTTCACAAAAAGTTGGAACCGTTAAAATTCCACTATTTGATAAAGAAAATTATATCATGTGGAAGAAGAAGATGCTCTTGTTTTTACAAGTTGCAAATCCCAAATATCTGAACTTGTTAAAGAAGGGACCAACAACTCCAATGGTTATTGAACCAGAGGTGATAGTAGATGATGTTGTGATTACCAAAGCTAGAACCTATTCAAAAGATCTTGAGGATTTCTCACCTGCTGAAAAAGAAGAAGCCTCCTTGGATGCCAGCCTTCAATTAATATTAATTGATTCCCTTGATCCCTTGATGAACAGACATGTGATGAACTATAAAAATTCCAAACACATGTGGGAAACTATTGAGATGATTAATGAAGGCACGGAGGAAGTTAGGGAAAACAAGTTGGAGATCCTAACCTCTGAGTATGAGCATTTTAAATCCAATCCAGGAGAAGGAATTACTGAAGTGTTTGAGAGGTACAATGCGTTGATCAACAACCTGAATATAAATGGAAAATATTATTCAATCAGGGAGGTCAACAAAAATTTATTTTAACACTGCCAACTCATCTTGAACATAGAATCACTGCCATTAGAGAAGCTAGAGATCTGAGTGAGATTTCTTTGGATATACTCTATGGTGTATTAAAAACCTATGAGTTGGAGCAGATTCAGCAAAAGGAAGTCTACGGGAAAGATAGAATGGTTGTAACACCCCCAAATCCGGGGTCGGGGATCCGGGTTGTCACAAGTTCCATTTCCCTTAATAACACCCAATCTTAATACACAATCAACTACTCTGTACTGTGACCCCACAATAAACACACACACCACAAGTTATAGTCTCAGAGATGAATATCCAAAAATAATCATAAGTCGTTTTATTCCACAATTATATGTCAATACACCTTAAAAAGGTTTCTGAATAAATTTACATTTCTTTGCCATTATTATAATTCATAATTATACATAAGTCTGGTACATCAAAAGTTGAAAGCCTAGCCTATTGGTAGTTCCTACATCAGCTACAGCGACATCAACGCCTATAAGAAACTGCGGAACGTTTCCTATCCGCTCGCGAATTGGGAGCTTGGTCCTGTTCATCTTGTCTATCTGATGTTGTGTGATGAAAGAAGAAAGCAAGGGTGAGCAGCAAGCCCACCAAAATAATATGTATAATGATTAACAATATGAGCCTTCTCATAGTACTCATGAAAGTCTTGGTCAAAAGAAATGAACCAAGTTTGATATCTTAATGCGATAAGTCGCAAAATATTCAGTATATATATACATATATACTTTTTAAAATATTGGAAGTCCTCTTCCATGCATAATACACACAGAGTTCCAGTGTATAACTGTATAAAAAATATCGTTGCAAGGTGATCTCATATATCTAACCTTGTCTCAATGTTTTTCTGAAAATCTTTGTCATGCATAAGATAATCATTTACTAGATATAAGTTTAAAAGATGAAGTTACCAGATACTCCAATATACTTATATCTTTTCCAAACACTACTTGAACTACCACCGTTCAAGTTATAATTAGTTTCAAAAGCTCATCACACTGATGAGACTACCAGACAAGATTTGAATAGATTAAATCTTTGAAATATTATTAAAGGAAATGAAGTTATGATATACTTCATTTAATTCCGATATATATATATATATATATCCACATATACATCTTCTTTATACATTTCCTGAAAACCTCTGTCATGTAAAGTATGAACATAATTGTAATATCCAATAAATTTGGAAAGGAAAAGAATTTTGGCATAAACCAAATATCTTGCTGATCAGGCAAAGATATCAATAAGTAACCTTTTCTACTAGTAGATGGACGAATTCCCCACTGGTCATCACCCTGGTCTCAATAGGACCTTATGCTGGACTGCCACTCAGCCACTTATGCATTTGATGGACTCCCACTGAGCCACTTACACTATCATGGACGCCCACTGAGCCCATGTTGCTTATGCCGACTCAATAGATGGACTTACTTCCCGAATGTTGGGTAAGTAATCAATTCATTTACCAAAACTGCAACCTTGTTGCGAATATAAAATACACCACAGAGCCGGATCCCTTAGATTTTTGAGCGAGTATTCAAGTCCCCTTAAAATGGAAGATCTTGAATTTGAAAACAAGTTTTGGGATCCGCTCTACCCTTTTTAAATTCATTTTGAAGACTCGAAAACACTTTAAAGAGTGTTTGGAGTAATACTGATTTATTAAAATAAATCAGTCCCGATATGAAAGAAATATCTGAATATTATTATTTAAATAATATTCCCATAGGAATAATTGAGGTAGAAGTTGGAAAACTTATACTTGAATGAATAGCAAATAATCAAAGATATACTTATACGAAAGTAATATCTTTATTTGAATAATCAAAAATAAGTTTGATTATCGACACCTTATTCCTTAATACAATAAAGAATATTATTAAGTAATAAGCGGAGTCATAATACCTCGAATGAATACTATAAATAATATTCATAAAATAAAGGAGTCATACATCCTCAAATGAATATCCAAGTAATATTCAATAATAATATAAACTGAGTCATAAGCCCTCGAATGAATACTCAAATCAATATTCAATTAAGTAAAATAAAGGTATCGAATAAACCTTATTCGATCAATAGTTTTAAAAACTATATCCATATATATATAAATATATATATATATAATATACTCGGGAACATCGACTCCCGGTTTAGAAATATGTTCACCTTTTATCCCCTATACTAAGGGTATACGCAACTACTTGCTTATTTCTAGCATAGGTATTATGCAACTATAAGCATTGAAATCAACAGATAGATAACCAGATTACGAAACAGACATGCATATATACCATATCAGCATGCTCCAATATATCGCAAAATTTACTAATAACAATCATGCACTATCACAAGATAATGCATATACATATATTTACATCACAACAACAGTATAACGGGTAGAAAACTTGCCTGAGCAACTTGGGGTGATAAAAGGCTCGGGACGAGTCTGGTAACCTATAGACAACAAGTTGGAATTAAACCAAAGTCACTTGTAAATCCATACTCTAACTAACTCAGACTCTAACGCTCGTTTTGTGCTTACTGATTCTCTTAAGTCACTCGAGTACCCTCGGCTCCACCATTTTTAATAAATTAACCATTACGAGTTTTAAAGCGATTCCTTCGCGGGTGTCTTACCAACTTCCTAACACTCTTACCATAATTGTTTCATACATTAATTAACCCTTTTTGGTCTTTAACCTATGTTTCAAAGTAAGGCGAGGGGAAAAGTTTCGTTCACGAAACGCCGTTACTTAAAACGGTCGTTTCTCCTAAACCGTACATCGGAATCAAAGGAACTACATATCCAAACGAAGCTCGTAACATGAACTATCTAAACATGGCAATGGTCAGTTCCTGGTAGTTAGTGTTCGGGTGCAAAAGTCATGCACAAAACAGTCTAAGGAAAATTGGGCATTATGACGGCTATACCTTAGCGATTCCCAAATTTTACCAAATCAATTCAATATCAAATCACCACCAATCAACACCAAACCAACCACAACAATCCAAACATCAACCACAAACAAACCAACCTACCACTCCACCATTTTCTAAGTCAAAACATCCATGGATCATAATTTTAATACCAAGTATGATAACGGCTCAATAATTAACTACAATAACTTACATACATAACTAAACATGCTTAATCTCTCATTCACTAATTCAACCATTAAAACCTCCACTTACAATCCAAGCTCATACACACTTATAACTTAAATCAAAGGGGAAAGCTTGGTTATACCTTCTTGGAGCTTCTTAATACCATCAAAGAGCCTTGAAATTCCTAAGAGAGCCCTGATCTAAGCTTAAACAACCTTGAACTTCCAAAAGAAATCAAGAAATCAAAGTTAGTTCTTGAAAGTTACTATTCATTACTATTCATCATCATCTTTGATGAATTAATTAGCTAAGAAAGACATGATTTTTGAAGCTCAAACTTCTAGGATAACTAAGTTATAATATCAAGAAGCCATGGGAATTACCTTGAGAATTATGAATGAGCCAAGCTTGGACTTTGAATTTCTAAACCTCCATTTTTATGAAAAAGTCGAAGCTACAAGGTGGGGAGAGAAGAAAGGAGTTGCTTGGTTGATTACTTGGTTAAAAATATGATTAGAATACTTGGTGGAGGTTTAATCTTGGATAAATATCTTGATTAATGCTTGCATCACCATGCTTACCTCACCATCTAGCCACTTGTCTAACTCTTATGGAGTGATGATGTCATCTATTTTCTACTCCACTTGATTAATCTCCCTTGCTTCTTTTACAAGCTTGTTTCTTGACCGTTTATTTGTTTTACGCTTCGCTTAACTTTCGTTCTCGTTTATCGTTTGAGGGATCATACCCGGGATCTTATTACTTGGGTTCCCTTAACCTTTCTCAATATATTATATTCCTTTTATGATCCTCTCTTATAATCCTTGAATTTAAATCCTTTTTATCCTGTTACCTTTTTCTCAATTCTTTCCGTATCTAGTGGATTTCCGGGAAAAATCAAAGTGTTCGGATTTGGATTCTGACGATCTTTACATACACTTATATCCCATATAAAGTACTAATAAAATCTCAGAATATCCATATCAGAACCCCTACATAGTGTGGCATGAAAAGTTTTCTCATTCAGCAAAAACACTATTCATAAGGGTTTAAAAAAAAATTCCCAAAAATTGGGGTTATTACAGTCTCCCCTCCTTAAAAGGATTCCGTCCCGGAATCAAATAGAAATGAATAGGGATACTTTCTTAGCATTGCACTTTCTAACTCTCAAGTCAATTTTCCCACATTGCGGTCCTACCACCAAACTCTGCCTAGTTTGATAATCCTTCTCCTAAGCACTTGTTCCTTTTTACTCTATAACCCTTCCTGGTTGCTCCATATAGGTTACGTCTGGTTGCATGTCTATGCACTCATATGCCCCTATTTGTCTGGCATCCGAATTACACATCCTTAACATTGATATGTGGAACACGCTATGAACTTACTACATGTTCGGGGGTAGGGCTAGCTCATATGCTAACTTCCCAAAACGTCTTAATATATCCAAGGGTCCAACAATTTGTGGACTTAGCTTTCCTTTCTGTCCGAACCTCATCAATCCTTTCCAAGGGATACCTATAACATTTCTAGGTCCCCTATTTCATACTCTTTGTCCTTTCGAGTCAAATCAGCATACCTCTTATGTCCATCTTGGGTTACTACCAGCCGTCCTCTGATTAGATCTATTATATCCATGGCCCTTTGGGCTACTGCGGGTCCGAGCATCTTGCGCTCTACAACTTCATCCTAACATAAGGGAGATCGACTTTGTCTTCCCTCAAGGATCTCATAAGGCGACATCTCGATAATGACATATGATCTATTGTCGTAAGAAAACTCAATCCGTGTTAAGTGATCATTCTAATTTCTTTCAAGTCTATTGCACAGACTCTCATTATAGCTTTTAACATTAGAGATTTTGCTTCTCAATACCCATTCTTTTCCAGTTCGTAATCGCTACTACCTTCCGTTCCTAATATTATACTGGTTATACTTCTGCTCGTTAGCGTTCTATAACCTTTTAATAACCACGTCAACCTTAGTATCACGAATGTGTTTCCATTCCGAATACTACCACAACTTTATTACTCCTTTTTCAGCTGTTTCCATTTTCCAAGGTTTGATTAATCATATAGAAGTAAAAGAACTTATTGAGAGATCACTATGATCATGAACACTTGTTATATCGCATAGTTAGTACAGAAGGTGGCCATCCTTTAGTACTTGACAAGCAATTAAATAATAGATGGTATCCTACTAGGCTTCTATCACACAGATAGATAGTCATTCGGCAATACCTCCCCTTTCTGGAAGGGTTGTTCTTCTCAGCTTACATGAAATGAAAAGGAGAGAAAAGAATGAATTGAAGAGAATTGTATATATATTAAAATATACTGCTACAAAATATCTGGCTTGGAACCTACCTCTGAACTATAGAGGTTTGTCATAGGAAAACAAAACATATATGTATTTATATCAACATCAAGTATTATAGCATCGTATTTCACATGCCTAAATATTTTTGCTATTCCGTCCATCATTCTATGGACCCATGCTCTTCCTCGAGCTTATACACAATCACCTTTGAAACTCCCTTGATTTCGAAAATCGAACCTGGGATCTCATTCTAGACATCATCGTTACTAGAGTTCTATGCTTGCACCGCAACCTTCCTCGTATAATAATACGACTCTCTATTGATAAGAAATAATAAATACACAATAGGTAGATACTCTACTTAATTAGTCTATCAATGATAACTTATACACTACCACGACCCGATTAGTGGTACTCAATCTCAACACCCATTCCAATAAAACTCTCACGGTTGTAATCAGCTCAATACTCGCAGAATCATTGCTGCTTTACCATGGTCCACCACTGACCTACTGTAGTCATTCATTTTCCATGAAGTCTTAATAGCTAACCATACGGAGTCCATACATTCATGATTCATGAAGAACACTCCTGAACTTGACGTACTTTTATGACATGAAGCAGATAAAATTGCAGAAGAGTTTTAATGAAAGCAACGATAATAGGTTAATACCATTCTTAATCATATGTCTATATTAGGAGACATGAAGCTCAAAGGTTCATTTAGTCTTTTTTTTGAAACATGGTCCTGGCTTATTCTCAAGATAGCATCTCCTGAGATATATAGCCCGCTCATGGCGATTATACGAATTAAACCTTTACCAACTACTATTACGGTTGGGTATTGCACAGTCATCAGAAGGAATGTCAATCTTCCAAACCATAATACAACCTGCATAGCTTTAACTATCATCACTGTATTCCTTTGGCACAAGCGCCTATAATTATCCTCTTACCTTTAAAGTGTCGGCCACCTCTTTGGCCTTTCCTGATAGTAAAATTTCCTTACAGTCAATGTCATTTTAACCACCTCCAAATAAATTTCTACCTTATTTCAATCACAGCTTATGTGAAAATGCTTTTCTTAAGTCCTGGTGAGAAGAAAAAAAAATCACCATTTTTTTTTCCATAAGTCATTGCCTTAGTCATTAGATGTGAACATTGCCACGACTGACTCTCAATCATACAATTTCGACCTTTACTGGTTCGATCCATACTTTCTCGTGGTTTAACACGTGCCCCACTTGGCATCATTATAATTACGTCATATTTCCTTTATCCACATTTCTATTCTTGAGAATTTTGAATATTACCTTTTTCCTTGTAAAACCTCTAAGGTTATCCTTCAATCGTTCCTCCTGTATTCCCTAGATACAGGGCATATCAAAATACCATTTACTAATACTAGAACCATTGTCTATATACTTCTGAAAAATTTCTCCACTGATTCTTAAAGGTTGTTGTTACCTTAACCCTTTCCCAATCATACTGTCAAAACTCATACTGTCCCTATTAAGGGTGACATGCCAACCTTTATGCATTCCCCTAGGATTCATTTTAAGTTACCGATGTTCTATCCTTAATTCCACCTTTAAAAAGGTACAAGCATCCTTCCATGGATAAATAAAGTCATATATCCCTGATAAGGGTATCTTATTCAATCATTTCCACCTCGATAGTCTATACCGAATTTCACAATAGCATCCTTATTCAAGTTAAGGTCAATCCACATGGCCTCCAAAAGATAACCATGGTCATCCGCTTTTCTTTCCTAATTTGGTAACGATAACAAGGATGACCTGGAAGATATTGGTCATGTTCAACGTGAACTTCTTCTTAATAATTCCTCATTTACTTTTGTTGTTTATCTCAACAGTCACCTCAATGCTGGGATATCTTTCATACCCGGCGTCTTCCTTTCTGGGTATCGAGCCGCCGATCTTACACTTCACATTCTTGAAGGTCACTTCCTTCATCCAATTTTCTTAATTTCTTACTTTCTTGTGTCCTCAGTCTATCCGCGTCTCATTATTTATCCTTCGAATTATCTCAAGGTTTCCTCGAATCTTCCCAACTTACAGGGGATAAAATATATGTATCTCTTATGCCCTCAACCATCAATTTTAACTCATGGTGAATCACCCTCATCCTGACGATTACATACTCTTCTATTTCTATTTCTACGAGTCTTTAGGGTTTCCTCATACCCAACTCCCTTATCATTCCTCAAACTCTATTGCCGTTATATTCCTTTCCACTTCAATTTCTTTTTATTTTCCTTTCTCTTATCATTATTTCATGAACCAACACAACATAAGCATTGATTTCAAACATCCTGTCATTCTGGATTCGTGTCTTCAGAACGAATCTTGACAACTTTTACATCTTAGATTCATAATTCATCATACTCGTCTGCCTTTGTTCTGGCTCTAAAGCTTTTACACTATCTCCTTATCTTTGGGAATTACTTTCCCAAAAACAATTGGCTGAACTTTAATCATTTTATTATAATCTCTTGCTCCGTGCCTTCCTTGGCCTTTCACCAGCGGGCGGTCTCTCTCTTAGGAGGGTAAGTGACAAAAACAGTCTTTTGTGGTTCGTCAATCATTTAGAATCTCAAATGATTCCTCTATTTCCTTTAGCCAGGCTCTTGCCTCGACTGGGTCAACCTGTTCCTCGGAACTCTGAGAGCTTAGCGACTTAAAGGTCATGAAAGAATTTCCTACCGCATTGTTTCCTCAAGGTGGTGGTTGGGGATAATAGTCTAAGTTCTGTCTAGATAGGTCCATAAATTGTCGTATAGGAGTACCGTCTCGGGTCTCCTTTCCTTACTCGACTTTCTGTTTCCTTAGTATGAAATGTTTCAACCTTCTCCCATAATCGGGGTTATCTTATACATTAAAAACCTTGTTTTCCACTCTATTATGTTATGGGTTCTTTCTTTCTTGATGGCAACCTCCCTGACTATCAAATTCTGGGTTTGCCCTAAATCCTATTCCTCAAACTATGGCTCTCATCTAAGTTCTTATCCTTAAGCTCTTGAACTTTCGGAACCCAAATCCTATAGGAATACCTCATTATTCCCTTATCATCTTTCTCGGTATTGATCTCATATTTATTTGTTGGCTCTCTGCCTTCATTCATCCCCTTTTTCTGGCACAATATGCTCTTTTCCAATAATTCGGTCTCTATTACAATCTCAAACAGCTTTTTGGTACCGGCTCCGGTTACCTTCACTACTATTTCCATTTTCTCAAAATCTCTTATACACTCTCTCAAAGACATTATCATCTTGAGTCTCTCCTTTTTACTAAGGGCATCAGCCACCACATTGGCTTTCCCCGAATGATACAGAATCTCCCAATCATAATTCTTGATTAGCTCTAACCGCCTCCTCGGGCGTATGGTGAGTTCTTTCTGCGTGAAAATGCACTAGAGCTCCTATGGTTTGTGTAAATCCCGCACTTCTCTCCATACAAGTAATGCCTCCAATCTTTAGGGTAAAACTATTGCCACGAGCCTAAGCTCATGGGCGGGGATATCGAATTTTATATTCCCTTAATTGTCTTGACGCGGACGCGATTATCTTGCTGTGCTGTATAAGAAGCACCCAAATTCCTTATACGAAGCATCACGACAAATCACAAAATCTCCTTTTTCCATCCGGCAACGCCAACATAGGGGCCGTCACCAACCTTTGCTTCAGTTCTTAAAAGATGTTCTCGCATTTCTCTGTCTATTCGAACTTCTCAGTCTTACGAGTAAGCCGCGTTAAAGGGGCTACTATCTTTACAAACTTGAACGAACCTCCGGTAGTGACCGGGCAATCCTACCTCTGGTAGTCGACCTAACCATGGTCATCAATTCATCAGTGGTCCTTTATTCATTCTTGTCAGGATCCTCCATGGGATCCTCCTCAGCAACTATCCCTTCTAGGACAACATCCTCAACCGCTACATCCTTAATATCAACATCATCCGGTCCTGCATTAGGACACTCTATCGGATCCACAATCCAATCTCCAATTAGTAATAAACATCATCGCGCTGTTGCTCCTCAACCTCAGGGTTTGGAGTCCCGCTACCATCTACGATAACGAACTACGCTTCTATCACGATATTTATAAGGGTTCCCATAAGGGTTTTAACTGTCAGTGCTACGTTAGGTAGGCCGACTATGAACTTGGCAAGAGTTCTTATTTATCTTAGTGTACTTACTATCTTAACGTCACTTCATCTCTGAGGTTTATAACGCTTAGCTCTGATACCATTTCTGTAACACCCCCAAATCCGGGGTCGGGGATCCGGGTTGTCACGAGTTCCATTTCCCTTAATAACACCCAATCTTAATACACAATCAACTACTCTGTACTGTGACCCCACAATAAACACACACACCACAAGTTATAGTCTCAGAGATGAATATCCAAAAATAATCATAAGTCGTTTTATTCCACAATTATATGTCAATACACCTTAAAAAGGTTTCTGAATAAATTTACATTTCTTTGCCATTATTATAATTCATAATTATACATAAGTCTGGTACATCAAAAGTTGAAAGCCTAGCCTATTGGTAGTTCCTACATCAGCTACAGCGACATCAACGCCTATAGGAAACTGCGGAACGTTTCCTATCCGCTCGCGAATTGGGAGGTTGGTCCTGTTCATCTTGTCTATCTGATGTTGTGTGATGAAAGAAGAAAGCAAGGGTGAGCAGCAAGCCCACCAAAATAATATGTATAATGATTAACAATATGAGCCTTCTCATAGTACTCATGAAAGTCTTGGTCAAAAGAAATGAACCAAGTTTGATATCTTAATGCGATAAGTCGCAAAATATTCAGTATATATATACATATATACTTTTCAAAATATTGGAAGTCCTCTTCCATGCATAATACATACAGAGTTCCAGTGTATAACTGTATAAAAAATATCGTTGCAAGGTGATCTCATATATCTAACCTTGTCTCAACGTTTTTCTGAAAATCTTTGTCATGCATAAGATAATCATTTACTAGATATAAGTTTAAAAGATGAAGTTACCAGATACTCCAATATACTTATATCTTTTCCAAACAGTACTTGAACTACCACCGTTCAAGTTATAATTAGTTTCAAAAGCTCATCACACTGATGAGACTACCAGACAAGATTTGAATAGATTAAATCTTTGAAATATTATTAAAGGAAATGAAGTTATGATATACTTCATTTAATTCCGATATATATATATATATATATCCACATATACATCTTCTTTATACATTTCCTGAAAACCTCTGTCATGTAAAGTATGAACATAATTGTAATATCCAATAAATTTGGAAAGGAAAAGAATTTTGGCATAAACCAAATATCTTGTTGATCAGGCAAAGATATCAATAAGTAACCTTTTCTACTAGTAGATGGACGAATTCCCCACTGGTCATCACCCTGGTCTCAATAGGACCTTATGCTGGACTGCCACTCAGCCACTTATGCATTTGATGGACTCCCACTGAGCCACTTACACTGTCATGGACGCCCACTGAGCCCATGTTGCTTATGCCGACTCAATAGATGGACTTACTTCCCGAATGTTGGGTAAGTAATCAATTCATTTACCAAAACTGCAACCTTGTTGCGAATATAAAATACACCACAGAGCCGGATCCCTTAGATTTTTGAGCGAGTATTCAAGTCCCCTTAAAATGGAAGATCTTGAATTTGAAAACAAGTTTTGGGATCCGCTCTACCCTTTTTAAATTCATTTTGAAGACTCGAAAACACTTTAAAGAGTGTTTGGAGTAATACTGATTTATTAAAATAAATCAGTCCCGATATGAAAGAAATATCTGAATATTATTATTTAAATAATATTCCCATAGGAATAATTGAGGTAGAAGTTGGAAAACTTATACTTGAATGAATAGCAAATAATCAAAGATATACTTATACGAAAGTAATATCTTTATTTGAATAATCAAAAATAAGTTTGATTATCGACACCTTATTCCTTAATACAATAAAGAATATTATTAAGTAATAAGCGGAGTCATAATACCTCGAATGAATACTATAAATAATATTCATAAAATAAAGGAGTCATACATCCTCAAATGAATATCCAAGTAATATTCAATAATAATATAAACTGAGTCATAAGCCCTCGAATGAATACTCAAATCAATATTCAATTAAGTAAAATAAAGGTATCGAATAAACCTTATTCGATCAATAGTTTTAAAAACTATATCCATATATATATAAATATATATATATATATATAATATACTCGGGAACATCGACTCCCGGTTTAGAAATATGTTCACCTTTTATCCCCTATACTAAGGGTATACGCAACTACTTGATTATTTCTAGCATAGGTATTATGCAACTATAAGCATTGAAATCAACAGATAGATAACCAGAATACGAAACAGACATGCATATATACCATATCAGCATGCTCCAATATATCGCAAAATTTGCTAATAACAATCATGCACTATCACAAGATAATGCATATACATATATTTACATCACAACAACAGTATAACGGGTAGAAAACTTGCCTGAGCAACTTGGGGTGATAAAAGGCTCGGGACGAGTCTGGTAACCTATAGACAACAAGTTGGAATTAAACCAAAGTCACTTGTAAATCCATACTCTAACCAACTCAGACTCTAACGCTCGTTTTGTGCTTACTGATTCTCTTAAGTCACTCGAGTACCCTCGGCTCCACCATTTTTAATAAATTAACCATTACGAGTTTTAAAGCGATTCCTTCGCGGGTGTCTTACCAACTTCCTAACACTCTTACCATAATTGTTTCATACATTAATTAACCCTTTTTGGTCTTTAACCTATGTTTCAAAGTAAGGCGAGGGGAAAAGTTTCGTTCACGAAATGCCGTTACTTAAAACGGTCGTTTCTCCTAAACCGTACATCGGAATCAAACGAACTACATATCCAAACGAAGCTCGTAACATGAACTATCTAAACATGGCAATGGTCAGTTCATGGTAGTTAGTGTTCGGGTGCAAAAGTCATGCACAAAACAGTCTAAGGAAAATTGGGCATTATGACGGCTATACCTTAGCGATTCCCAAATTTTACCAAATCAATTCAATATCAAATCACCACCAATCAACACCAAACCAACCACAACAATCCAAACATCAACCACAAACAAACCAACCTACCACTCCACCATTTTCTAAGTCAAAACATCCATGGATCATAATTTTAATACCAAGTATGATAACGGCTCAATAATTAACTACAATAACTTACATACATAACTAAACATGCTTAATCTCTCATTCACTAATTCAACCATTAAAACCTCCACTTACAATCCAAGCTCATACACACTTATAACTTAAATCAAAGGGGAAAGCTTGGTTATACCTTCTTGGAGCTTCTTAATACCATCAAAGAGCCTTGAAATTCCTAAGAGAGCCCTGATCTAAGCTTAAACAACCTTGAACTTCCAAAAGAAATCAAGAAATCAGAGTTAGTTCTTGAAAGTTACTATTCATTACTATTCATCATCATCTTAGATGAATTAATTAGCTAAGAAAGACATGATTTTTGAAGCTCAAACTTCTAGGATAACTAAGTTATAATATCAAGAAGCCATGGGAATTACCTTGAGAATTATGAATGAGCCAAGCTTGGACTTTGAATTTCTAAACCTCCATTTTTATGAAAAAGTCGAAGCTACAAGGTGGGGAGAGAAGAAAGGAGTTGCTTGGTTGATTACTTGGTTAAAAATATGATTAGAATACTTGGTGGAGGTTTAATCTTGGATAAATATCTTGATTAATGCTTGCATCACCATGCTTACCTCACCATCTAGCCACTTGTCTAACTCTTATGGAGTGATGATGTCATCTATTTTCTACTCCACTTGATTAATCTCCCTTGCTTCTTTTACAAGCTTGTTTCTTGACCGTTTATTTGTTTTACGCTTCGCTTAACTTTCGTTCTCGTTTATCGTTTGAGGGATCATACCCGGGATCTTATTACTTGGGTTCCCTTAACCTTTCTCAATACATTATATTTTACTTTTATGATCCTCTCTTATAATCCTTGAATTTAAATCCTTTTTATCATGTTACCTTTTTCTCAATTCTTTCCGTATCTAGTGGATTTCCGGGAAAAATCAAAGTGTTCGGATTTGGATTCTGACGATCTTTACATACACTTATATCCCATATAAAGTACTAATAAAATCTCAGAATATCCATATCAGAACCCCTACATAGTGTGGCATGAAAAGTTTTCTCATTCAGCAAAAACACTATTCATAAGGGTTTAAAAAAAATTCCAAAAAATTGGGGTTATTACAATGGTCAGCACATCTACTGCTCTTGTAGCTGAAGGTCAACAACAACAACAAACTCAACATTTAGAGAGAATGGTACAGTTTTCCAAGGCTGAGGAAAATGTGTTAGTAGCAGAATATGATCCTCCTACTACAAATCAATCCAGTGATGATTTTTATTCCTTGGAAGAGCTGGAGCAATTGGAAGATGAGTCAATGGCCCAAATTGTCAAGAGATTCTCCAATGTCAGATTCAAGAGAAATCCCAAGTTCAAGTACAAGTCCAACTACAACAGATTCCAGACAGGTGGATCTTCATCCTCTAACACCAGCAGTGGTGGATACAAAACAGGGATGGTTGATCGAAGCACCATTAGATGCTATAACTGCAATGAGTTAGGACACTTTGCCACAGAATGTAGGAAGCCAAAGCAAGTAAGGAAGAACTCTTATGATTCAAATCAGAAGAGTAACTCTGAAAGGGCTTATCTGGCAAAGGGAAGAAGCTGGGATGATACTGATAGTGAAGATGAAGAAGAAGGGAATCTTGCTCTTATGGCTATTGATGGAAAAGCTTCATCGTCAAGAAAAGAGGTAAAATATACTGATGCTGAATTAGTTTATCATCTAGGAGGTAACTTAGATTGTGCTCATCGTGATAATGAACTATTAAGTCAAGAGATCAAAGACCTTGAGAAAGAGGTCAATGAATTAATACTTATGCACATTAATCAAGACAAGTTAAAAGAACAAGTATCTTTTCTAGAGAATAGAGTTAACTGTTATAGACAACTCGAAACTATTCTCAAAGACAAGATCACCGGTCTTGAGACTAAGGTTAGAGCCTACTTCAATTCTTGTTCGAAGGCTAAAGAGTTCTATAGTAAGCAAGCTGTTAATCAAACATCTGGAATAGGTTATGATTACAATGCTGTTATTGGAGAATTATGCATAAACTCCCCTCCTCATGTCTGTGCTAAAGGTAGGGAAGTACCACATGTGCTTAAGGGTGTTGATGAACCCCTCTATAAAGCATCAATTGCTGAACCATTTGATGCGACCTCTTCTGTTATTCAAGAAGAAATATGTGCTGAAGCTCATGCTAATGAGAAGGTTATTTCCGAGTCAAGTGTGTCGAAAGTTCAGGTCAAAGTTGTGAAAGCAACTGATACTAACTCAGACATACATGAGTTGGATAACAAAAATTCCATGTCTACCATGCATAAATTGCCTGTTGTTAATTACTCTCATAAATCATGTTGTGTTGCTAATTGTATGTCTTGTGCTTTTAATTTGATGTATGCTTATTTTAATGGTAAGCATGTTTCTAGTGATAAGACTACTCCTTGTCAGCATGTGAATAATAAGAAGCATGATAGGTCTAAGAATGCTAGTCCTTCTAAGGCTAGAAAGGAGACATTTGTGCCTAAGCCTAAACAAAAATTTGTTAAGGCTGTTTACAAGGTCCAATGTTCAGTCATTGAGAAAGTTGAGACCATTAAAATTAAAAATGTTGTTTTGCCTGACAAAGGATAATTCTACAAGTATGCCGGGCCCAACCAAGTTTGGGTTCCAAAGAAGGTCTAATCCATTTGAAGTGCAGGGCAGTAAACAGGTGGAACCGGTAGTATGGATTCTTGACAGTGGATCATCAAGACATATGACCGGAGATAGAGCCCTGCTATCAAATGTGGTTCAGAAAGCTGGCCCACTGGTTACCTTTGGAGATAACAGCAAAGGTTTATCCGAGGGATATGGTTGCTTGTAAGCTGGTAATGTTATCATTGAAAATCAAACTTCTTTCTACATCAGTGATTTCTTATTTCATGGAAAATCCTTTGAAATCACTATTGTACATCATTTCTCTCAAAAGATAAAATGTATAATTTTCATTTATTATATATCGTAAGTACATTTTATCTCTCTATTGCCATATGTTCTGTGATACAGGTTCAGTCTCCAATGACTTTCTTTCATTGACAGTCATGAGGTTGAAAACCCACAACTTCTATCCCAGATTGTAAAGACAAACACAGAAACAGAACCAACCAACACTCTCTTACCACTAAATGTAGTATGAATGAGCGTGAGGGAGATAGTGCCTTAGTGCACAACATAAGGAAGGTTCCGTAGTCAACCCAGTAGCTCTGTCTCCTAAATAGATGAGTAGTATTTAAATCGAGACAACTGCTAGCCCCCATACATCTTCTCAAAAAGATGTAATGCCTGAAAAGGCACAAAAACAGTTACTAGATTCATTCTCTCAACAGGGTGTGTCTATTGAAATTTTCCTGTCGGCCAAGGTATCCGATGTAGTGTCACCACTTCAAACATAAACAATTCTTGATGCACAAGGAGAGGTCACACACACAAAGGATGAGTTGACGGAAACAAGAGTTGCGACCATTTTAAGGTCAGATTCGATTGTTCAAGGTTCTTTAATGGACCAATTGCCTTTGCAGGTGTTAGGAGAGGATACTGATCCAAAAGCCATATGTTAGTGGTCAGTGTCTACCTCCCCAGGCTTAAATCCCCTGGATGCATCTGCGGATAGTGGATCTGACATAGGTGCAGATCGGTAACTTGTTGACAATGATTCAGATATTACCTGATGAGTCACAAGGAAATGTCTTCACAGACATTAGACGGGAACCTTGATCTTTATGCTAAATTATTTGGATCATTGTTTACCTTCCCAGAATTCAAATCTGGAACCCTAAAAGGGAAACTAGCAACTTGTAAATTATGATTCAGATTCATCTGATGAGTTTAACAAGGATGGGGATTTGTGAACTCCCATTGCACCACCTGTGACCTCCTTGAGGATGGCTAAGGTGATTTTCCTTGCATGTACAGCTGATTTTTGGAGGTATGAGTGGAGTGATACACTTGTGAGAATGAGTGTAAACACGAGTGGAGAGAAGAGTGAAACACATGTGAGGTACACTAAAATAGAATCACACACTCACAGTGAGAAAGAAAGAGAAACTACTTGTTATTTCTTTTCCAACCCAGTGAAATATGAGAACTCCTTCAGACGATGGCATACATTCCTTCACTAAGGGGGAGATAAAAGCTTAAGTAATAGGTTGGAGGATTCCTCAACTAAGGGGGAGAAATAGCAGGGAGGAAGAAAAAGATCCTACATATGTACACTACACCACACCATTGTTGTTTGTAACTACGGATCCTATTGTACGAGAGAGGTGGTAAACACAAGGTGATTTTCTAGTAAGGGAAGAAGCTATTTTCCAAAAGGGGAGTACCATTGGTTTTTGTCTGCGGATCTTATTGTATGGGAGATGTGGTAAACGAAGGTGATCTTCTTTAATCAGTTGATTCTCATAGGGGGAGAAGCAAGAGAGATATGCGCTTCTCAAAAGGAAATATGGTTGTACAAAAGAAGATGAAACTACTTGAAGATATGTTCAGTCTAGAGGAACATCTATTTGGAATCTGGAAAATGTTAAATGTAATCCAGAACTTTTCTGCTATTTACTTTGTATTTCTGTTTATATCTTTTTCTTATTTGTTAGTTGAGTTATCCTCTAGGTATTTGTGTGTTATTGTCTAACAAACAAATAGGGGGAGATTGTAAAGCATATGTCATAGCCTATTTGTATTTTCGAGGATTTAACTCAACTCAAATAAGAATGTAATAAGTAAATAGTGAATCTACCGTCAAAGAGATCTCACAAAGTAATATCTGTCAAAGGATTCAGAAACAAGGTTCATCTACAGACTTGAGGAATTAATTCACTGGAAGAAGTTCAAGAAATTGATCAAGCCTCAGTGATATAAATCAAGGTTGTGAATTTAATCACGTGACAGAGATCTCGTCAGGGTATCAGATAATTACAAGGATTTAATCTGAAGAAAATCAAGTATCAAAGTCAAGACATGAAGAAACATCACGGAAGTTAGTCACTCATGAACCAGACAGTACATCGAGTGTCAACATTGAAGTGGTGGAATTGATTCATAATTTACTGTGATTATCAGAAGATTTTCAGAAGAATGGTTGCTGCTCAAGATTAGTATTAATTCTCTATTAATTAATTAAGTCATATGATTTAATTAAGAAAATAAATTGTACCTGCAAAGATTAATTTATTGATTAATTGAATTAATTGATTAATTATTCTGAATTAATATTAAGGATTTTCAGAATTTTAATTGGATTAAAATCTGTTTTAAATGAGCAAGACAATTGAAAATGAACTAGCATGACAATCTGGATTGTCATACCGAAAGTCATGCCAAGTCATTTCAATAGTCATACCGAAATTTCTACTGGGAAGGAGATTGTCTTGCTAGTTCAACTGATTATCATACCAAAAGTCATTGTAGTTCAATCTGCTAGTACAATCAATAGTCATACCGATTGTCTTGCTGAGCTCAGGATTGTCTTGCCAGTTCAATGAGAGTCTGTTGATTGATTTAAAAAGAACAGAAGCAGCATACATTCATAATAATCTACACAGAACACAAGTCAACGAACAAGAACTCAGCAGAAAAGAGAAGAAAAATATTTCATCTTTCATCTGCATATTTCAAGATCATAATTTCTAGTTTGTAAAGTTAAATCCAAACCACTAGAAATCTTTATCTTGTTCTTGTGTAACTATCTAGCGGATCAAAATCCCTAGAACTTAATCTCAAATTGCATTTAGCATTTGAATCTTTTTATTGCAAAAATAGAAAAAGTTCATGTAGAATTTATTCTAGATTTGTGATAATTAATTTGAGATTAATTCCTTGTAATCGATACAGTTGTTGTAACACCTTTCAAGTTTAATAATATTCTTATTTAACTTGAATTTTATTTCACATTTTTATTCCGCATTTAATTCAATTATTCGGTACTGTTTGTATTCAACACCCCCTTCTACAAACACATTGGGACCTAACAAAGACTCTCAGGGTCCTTCTCTTGGATCCTCGCTACGCTTGTCGACGGATCACTAGGTTATCTTAATTTGATATCGATTCTCGAGTCCTTTGACTAGAACCTACAGAGCCGAAATACCCTACGTTAGATGTCTAGGTATGCTTGACATATCCTCAATAACACATCTACCCATTCGATATCAAATCCCGACTCATAATTATATAGATTATAATAACACATGCAACAATTAGGGTTCACGTTCTCAGAAATCGGTTTGGTGTTTGTTTCCAGAAAATACGTATACTAGTTATTTTACGAAATTAGGGTTATTGGTTATAGCAAAACAATTTACCACTACATACAATCAGGTTTCACACAAAATATATGTATATATACTTATTTATACTCGCTCGATATTCCGATAATTACAGGGTATGTCCCGCATTTTCGAATTTAATTTCCAAAAATTCGGGCAGCACCTCCTTTGTTTATTGGCCTACCCGTCGAACAACTCGACGTCAATTCACAAACATAACCAATCAATCACACAATCCAACATTCCACAAATTCCAAAGATGACTTATATAAACTAACTATTATTATTCACGTTTTTATATTTATTTATTTTAAAATATTAGGACTCAGAAATAATCATCACGGTCCACCATCGGCTCGTCGAGGCTCATCGCCGACGGCGGCAAAAATTTGTCGGTGCCCGATTAATTTCGGGTTTCCATACAAATTTTCACAGATTAATCCAATAATAATCTTCCCGCATAAAATAATTATTTCACAAACATTTCTCAATTGATTTTCTGCAGAAAAGAATTAAAAGTAATAAAAATTGCAGCCCAGCAGGAAGCACGCGTAACACGCGCCCCAAACGAGAAAACAATTAAAGAACATAATGGAACAGGGGAGACAACGCACACAGGCAACCCGTGCGTGCCGGCCACCTCGCTGAAACAATCACAACGGCGGCCGGAACTAAGGGAGAATCAGGCAACAATCGGCAACCAAGAAAACGTAGAGCCACACAGACATATCACATATATACATACAGGCATGTGTATATACACACACCATCAACAGAAGTAAATCGGAGCAGCCACCAAGCCGAACCGGTGGCAACTCACCGGAATAACAGAAGGAACGGCGCCCAGAGCATAGAAAACAGGGAGAAGAAAACGGGGAATACAAGAAATAGAAGGAAGAAGTCTATTTATATACCGAGCAGAGAATAGAAAATAAAGGGAGAGGAGACAGTTGAGATCGAGTGAGAGGAGGAAGAAGGTTAACCTGTGGTTTGTTTGTACCGAGTGACAAATGCTGCAAAAAGGAACATTACACATGTCCTTTTACTTTACTAAAAACTGACACGCATGTTTTAAGATAAATATGATAATTTAAAGGGCCTATTTCGGCCCTGGAATTCAAAATTAACGAACCAGGATGCGCATAAACAAATTTCAGAAAATTACAAAACTAGCCGTAAAATGTTACAAATATTCCGGAATAAGTAAAAACATAAATTTTGTAGAGTTAAAATGATTTCAGAAACTGGATTTATACCCGGTTTTATCAAATAAACGAATCAGCGCGCGTTTGAAATTAATTCCGAAAATTCGCGAAATAATTTTAAAATTCTCGGAATATTAACTTAGATAAATATGAGTTTCAGAATTTTTGAAGAATTCTAGAATTAAATACAGATTTTACAAATAAATGCACTCAGAAAATCATACAGGGCTAAATAGTTAATAAAATATTAATTTCTAAATTTTATAAAATCCCAAAAATAAAAATTGATATTATAAAGTCATGAAAACAATTTTATAGACAATCCATATTTTGACACAAATAATCTTGTATTTAAATCCACCTTTAAAAGCGAAAATAATTCAATACAAGTCCATAATTAATTACGAGGACAATTCCAGTACATCAAAGATCACACATACCTAATAATAAAACAATACATAGCTGACAAAAGCTATACACATATTTTGCTTATTTAACAATTCCATAATTACGTATTTAAATAATATAGAAATACACGAGTCGTTATATCCTTCCCCTCTTAAAAAGATTCTGCCCTCAGAATCTGGTCTAACTATACCTGAGAATATTTGTCAAGCATATCTGACTCTAACTTTCAATTAAACTCTTCGACTCGGGGATTTATTCATCGCATACTCACTATAGACATAAATTCATTACTAAGGACTCGCTCTTGATGGTCTAGGGTCTGGATCAATTATTCCACACAGAACAAATTTGGATGAGAGCCTATTGGCTCCTAATCAATGGCTTGATTCAAATAAAAAATGTATCGCTTTAACATTGACACACGGAGGACACTATAAATTTGCTACAACTGCGGTGGCACTATTAACCTATGGGCAACTTTACCTATATCTATCAATTACCTTGAACGGTCCACTATAGTTAGGACTCAACTTGTCCCTTCTATTCCAACCTAGCCAACACTTCTCAAGGTGTAACTTTTGTCAACACCAATGATTTTACTTCTACATCCACACTCTTTTGATGCACATCCACCGTCTTTTTTTGTCTATCCTGAGCTGCTTCACCTCTCTTCCGGATCAACACCACTACGCTTTTGAGGTACTGAATTAGCTTACGACTTAATAATAATATCTCCACTTCCACTTCCTCTCAATAGAGTGAGGACCCACGCTTATGTCCATACAAGGCTTCACAAAGTAGCATTCTCTTACTAACATGATAATTATTATCATAGAAACTCAATCCATGGTAGGTAATTATCGCAGTTCACTTTTTAAACCCATCATATATATACTCTTCACATATCTTATATTATCTGAATCATCTTCTCACTTTGACCTTCTGTCTAAGGATGATAGGTAATACCGATTTTCAATTTAATTTCCAACATCCGATCGCTTCTTACTCATTTCCATCAGTTAAGGTCGGGAAATAATCTCATACACTAACTTCTCATCACCTTCAGGTACTCGACTTTACTCCCCGGAATCTTAGCTATATATCTTTTACTGCACTGGCCCGACCTGAGTGGTCGTTAATAGGATATCATAACCTTTTGATCATCTCAACCAAAATTTTATACCTTGAAATCTTAACATACAGTTGCTTCCTGTTCAATCTTTATAGGGAAATTCTTTGGCGTTCTACACTGGCCTTCTTAATCCTTAGATAACTGAGGATGTTATCAATAAATACAATTTACTTATCCAAGTACTCTGTATACAACATGTTCCTCGATTACTTATAGATAACTAATAATACACTTATTACTCCACATTATATCACCAGAGATTACAATGCTCATAACTCATTTTGATCGCAATCTTTGACATGTCCTCAGGTTGGACCTTATGTCAATTTTCGAGAAATAACACACTCCTTGAATTAAATCACATGAGTAATTAATTCCTAGTAGGGGTTATTTATTCTTATTCGTCATTTTGTTAAACTCTTAATAATCATTACACAACCTCATAATTCCATCCCTCTTCTCTACAGCATCATTGGGATGCTCACTTTCCTTATTCTCTTAACTTTACAATTACCAACTAATTATTTCATTCCACTTGCCTCCTGACACTCCAGGGCATTTATTTATTATTCAAACTTTTCAACTTCTGATAATTAACACATAATCTTCCTACATCCATTCTTCTTTCCTATAAATCACATTGGTACATCACACAGAATACACCTTGTCTCATTATTCTTTTATTTCCCAATTCTGAAGTTTCCTTAACTAATTGCTTGATTCCTACTGGTTCATAAGATCTAGGGCTTTTGACACTAGCCCGACTCTGTATATTAACCACTGAGAAATTATCTCTTATGTGGCGCCCTCCAAACCCGGGTCAGAAGTTTGGGGTCCACAACACATACACAAAATATAAACCTGTATATAAAATATTATTTGCAAGGACCCTGCTTTACTTAACCACGGATCGCAACAGGTTAAAGTATGAAAACAAGCCACAACCTTAACTTTTATTACAACGTACCAAATCCCAACTAATTTAATTTACAACTGATATGAAATTATTCTTACAACCTTACTATCTCACTACTGCATTAAGCTCCTGCTAGCTCGATCAATCATAATCTGGAATCTTAGCTCGAACATTGAACTGGGAAACCTCGCTATCAACCGTATCCTTCTTAACTGTAGAATACATAAAAAGATTCGCAAGAGTGAGTTAACTAGCTCAGCAAGTCATATTATCAATAACTGAGGTTAAACAATAATAAACGAGGTGATTCAAAGGAATCAAGTTTCCTGTTAAACAGTCAATAGAATTTGATATTCATTTTAAGTTTTTAAAACCAAGCTTAGGCTGCTGATCAGTCACGCACTAACCCCGAGCAAAGCACACAACACTGCTCTAACTGCTGGATCCAAGGCACACATTGGCCTAACTTGACCATCGATATGGTCTGACCACGAATCTGGTCCACACAAAGAAAACTATCCAATTCTAAAGCATTTCAATATGATAAACAATAGAGTTCAATAAAACCAGATCATAATCAATAACCATAAAACATTTGTAAAAGAGCATGGTAAAAATTCATAGTTACCAAAAAGAGTATATCAAAATATATAAAAGAAGTGGCCTCCAGCCGGTAGGATAATCGGATATTAGATGAATAGTGTTTTTACAAGGTTTTAGTACTTTGATAACACAAGGTATGGTTGAGTATAAAAGTTTCTGTATGTGTAAACAATTCTGTTCCAGTGTTTGGTATATATGATGGATATATATTTGTGGAGTAGTATCTTATTTGTGTGGTTTAGTATCTGGTAAATCAACAAGAAATGGTTTACAAAGAATAAGGCTTACGGCTCAAAGATCAAATGCTGTGGCTCAGGTTCAAGGCTGAAGGATTCAAAATGTGTACAGTATAAAACAGAACTATTTTGGGTATTAACAATATGTCACAAGAGAATTTAGAAATATTTACATTGTATCTTGAGAAAGGTTTAGAAATACTTGCCTTATCATAATCGATTTCAACTTCACTTGTACTTGTCTAATGACCCCATTCAACAATCACTCGTCTGCTTCTCCTATGCCTCGCTTCTATCCTCTGATCACTTGTTGTATTTTCTACATGTAAATTCTATTTTCTAATCACCTGCTTCTCTTTTTTACGCCTTTCTTACTCTGCTAGGCATCATAAGTATCTATTAATATTTAACTCATACCATTCTATTCGACATACACTTCTATCTACCCTTCGTTTTACCCAAATCCGATTAACGGATTGAAAGTTACGCTATAAACAAGTAATCACCGAACATATAGACCGACAGTCAACCAACAAGTCACATATAACACATAACACGTCAAATAATCAATGACATCTCATTTATAAAGAAGTCTTGGGTCATAAACAGGCTTTCGGGTATTTAAAATGATTTTTAAAACATTTTTCGGAATTAAAACGGGTCGTTGGATCAATTTCAGAGTAATAAACAAGGTTCGGTTGGCCAATTCTGGCTTCGAAATAATTTTATAATAATTATCGAGCCTTGGAAATAATTTAAAATAATATTTTAAAGCTCGAAACTATTTTTCGGAATTTTTTAAATCATTTTTAAATAATTAACTCTAATTAAATAACTAATTAAAATTAATTAATAATTAATTAAATCAATTAATCAATTAATTTTTGAATTAATTGACTAATTAATCAATTAAAAATTAATTGAAATTAATTAAATAATTAATTCAGATTTATTTTTGAATTAAAAATAATTTTTGGAATTAAAATAATGATTTTTAGAATTAAAATAATCATTTTCGGAATTTTCTGAAATTAAACACAATTTTAAAAATAATTTATAAAAAGAAATCCGAAATTTGAAAGAATTCAAAACAGGAATCCGGAATTTTTAAAGTTCTGGAAACTTCAGGTACTAACTTGCAAAAATGCCAAAAACACTTCTGATTTACGGAACTTTTGGATCAAAACCGGGTCAAACCGGGTCGGAATTCCGGGTCACCAAGAACAGAAACGGGTCGCGAAGAACCCAGTTTCCGGTGACCGGAAAATAACCCTGGCGAGCCCCGATTCGATCAAAAACGGCATGATTTTACATGATTCAGGTGGGGTTTTCGTTCCAAATCACGTCAGGAGTTCAAATCAAACCACAAACAAACTAAATGATATCTGGAAACAAAATTTCGGCCAAAAGCTTCAAGAACACCAGTGAGAACTTCAAATCACAACTCACTCCTCTACAGGCCTCGTCGATTTGCACAACTTATACGAATCGATTACAAATTTCAAGGGGAACAAAACCCACCCCTCTAGAACGTCTATCAATTCCAAAATAAGAAACCCCCAAATCGAATTGAAAACATTCAAAGTAATATAAACCCTAATTTCTAAATTCCGAGAATCAAACCCAAAATTACACATGTTATTGAACTCCAAATTTGAAGTATAATATATCAAAATGATCAGGAAAACAAGCTCTACAACATACAATCATCAAATCATTCAAACCATCATCCGTACAAAAATTCATAATTTAAATACCAAGAAATTCGAATATAAATCATTAAATAGGAAATCACCTGATGTTTCCGGGTTGAAATTGATGGAAGATTTGGATTCTAGATTTCAGTAGCTTCGTTTTGAATATATGTACGCCAAAATCGGATATCAATAACGCTTTCGAATTTGTGTTTGATTACGAAGAACAAAATATAATTATAGTATTTTCTTTGTAAAAACTCTGTAAATACTGTTTGCAATTGATTTCCGGTACAAAATAAAATATGGTAGAGGCTATTTATAATTACGGAAAATTAGTATCTCGTTGGATCATTCCAGATATAAAACGGTACGTTTATTTATAAAAAATGATCCAAACTGTATCGGTTTTCATGATAATTATCCAAATCAGTACAATTTGTACTGCGGTCTTCGTCTCAGCGCCTGGTTACACATATTACGAAGTGATAATTGTAATAGTTTAATAAAAAGCTCCTGTTTATCGAAAATACGAGTTTTATTGATTTACCGAAACGAATATTGTATCGAAAATGTTGCGCCGGGACCCGCGCAGGACAAACCGTACGCCGGATCGAAAAAGTCAAAACACGGAATATGCTCAGAATATTACAATTAGGTTAAGAAGGAGTTCTCGGAAGAGTTTCGGGTTCCAAAAACGTAACAAGGGATGACGTCGGTTGGTTCCCGTTTTTATAGAATAGATTTTAAATACCTAGATTTTTTTTATTAAAATTCATATGACTCCTATATATTCATAAATCAACATAAAAATAATTAGGAATATATGACAATTATCTATATTTTATTTGGAACATATAAAAATTGAAATACTTAATTAATAACATTTTTAAACATTCAAACACATTTAACACTTAAATAATTCACAGAATAGATACTGAATACATATAATAATTATCTATTAGCAAAAATAATTGCACGATATATCCCAGATATTACATCCTTCCCCCCTTAAAAGGATTCTGTCCTCAGAATCTCCTAAAAAAACAAATGAGGACACTTTGCTCTCATATCACTTTCTAACTCCCAGGTTGACTCTTCAACCTTTGGGTTTCTCCATAATACTCTTACTAACTTTACCACTTTATTTTTTAATACTTTCTCTCTTTCCTCTAGAATCTCTATCGGACTCTCTACATATGACAAATCTGCCTGAAGCTCTATCGACTCATATTCTATTACATACCTGAAGTCTGGACTATACTTCTTAAGCATCGATACATGAAAAATATTATGAATGTGCTCCATGTGCGGAGATAACGTTAACTCGAAAGTTATTTTGCCAACGTGCTTTAAAATTTCAAAAGGTCCGACATATCTTAGGCTCGGTTTTTCTTTCTTTCCAAACCTCGTTAATTCTTTCCACGGCGATATTTCAGTAGTACTAAGCTTCCTTCTTCGAATTCCATGTATTTCCTTGATTGATCTGTTTATTTCCTTTGACGGTCTAGTACGGCTATCAATCTGACCTGGATAACTTCGACAACTTTCTTTGTCTGCTATCCTAATTCAGGTCCAAGTATTTTGCGCTCTACTACTCCGTCTTAATACACTGGAGATCTGTATTGGCGTTCATAAAGGGCTTCTTAGGGTGACATCCCGAAACTAGCATGATAACTGTTGTTGCAAGCAAATTCTATCCGAGGTAAATGCTCGCCCCAATTTCCTTTGAAATCAATAGCACAAACACGTAATAAGTCTTATATTGTCTGGATTATTCTTTCACTTTGGCCATCCGTCTGTGGGTGATAATCTGTACTCATATTCAATCTTGTTCCTAAACATTCTTGAAAACTCTTCCAAAATCTCGAATTAAATCTTGGATCTCGATCAGATACGATAAACAAAGGGATTTCATGACGAACTACACTTTCCTTCAGGCACCTATGGGTCAACTTATCGAGCGAAAATCTTTCGTTTATAGGCAGAAAATGAGCTGACTTAGTAAATCTATCCACTATAAGCGAAATGGCATCATGATTAATTTTTGTGCTTGGTAACCCCAACTATGAAATCTATGGTGATATGCTCCCACTTCCACTCTGGAACTTTCAATGACTGTAGCAATCCACTTGATCTCTGATGCTCTACTTTAACTCTGTTGACATATATAACATCTGCTAATTCATTCTGCAATTCCCCGCTTCATATCTAACCACCTATAATTTCCTTTAAATCTCTATACATCTTGGTACTCCCTGAATGGATTGAATACCTCAAATTATGAGCTACCTGTAAAATTTCATCCTTCAGTTCCATCACTGGTGGAATCCAAGTTCTAGAAGAAAACCTAAGAATACCTTGGTCGTCCTTTTTGCGTGCACTATTCTTCCCATACTAAATGATTTATATCCTGATCTACTACCTCTTCCTGACACTTCTTTATCTTCTCTAACAATCCCGACTGAAAAGTTATACTTATAATTCTTACTCCTTTTTGGATCATGCACTCTGACTTCCAAATCTAACTTCTAGAATTCCATAGATAATTCTTCTGGTACAGTCTTTATGTTCATTCTCTCTCCTTCTTGCTCATCTCTTGCCACTACATTTGCTTTTCCTCGAGAGTTCATACTTCAACTCTTGTGGTCCGTATATATTTCACATCTTTCTCTATACTTATAATATTTCCCATTCTTTCAAACGAATATTATTGTTGCTTTTAATTCCCAGTTATGAGTAGGGTAGTTCTGTTCATAAGGTTTCGGTTGTCTGGATGCATATGCAATAACTTTATTATTTTGCGTCAACACACATCCTATTCCCTTACGAGAAGTATCACTATAATCTACCAAATCTCCCTAATACTTTCAAAGTGATAAAATAGGTGTTGTAATCAGTCTTTCATTTAACTTCGCAAAACTTTCTACACCCTTCTCCATTTCACATAACCTTCTTGCTTTTCCTGGTTAGCTTCATCCAAAATATTGCAATTTTCAATAAATCTTACACAAATTTCCAATAATAACTAGCCCATGGTAAAACTTCTTACTTTTGTTGGTGCTTCTGGTCTTTCTTCATTCATACTATCTTTAAATTTTCTGGCGAATCCCCTTTTTGTCTCCTCCTTACTGACTGTCTATACTAAGAATTATACTTCCTGCCATTAAAGTTTTCACCTGGTAAACTCTTTTTATATCGCTTATTTCTTCTTTAACTCCTCAGCTATCATTGTATAGGTTGCATGGTTCTTCTTAAGTAACACCATCCAACTAACATTTCTAGAATTTTATAACCACGGTACTTAGTTCTAAAAATTATCTTTGATATGTCCATAAGTTCAATCTTCACTTGGTGATATACCCAGTCTTAAATCAATCTTATAAAAATACCTTACTTTTTTCATATAATTAAACAAATCATTGGTTCGAGGTAACCGATATTTTCTCTTGAGGGTAAACTCGTTGAGATTTCGCTAACACATAATCTCATACTTCCATTTTTCTTATTAACACATTATGTCGGTGCACTTTAGGGGGTACGCTAGGTCCAGTTGTTTTTTCTTCTAATTATCTCCTGCATTTGCTCTGGAAACTCCTTTATTTTATCTGGTGCCATTCTGTGCGGGGCTTTGGACACTGGCTTCATTTCAGGTGCTAAATCAATCATAAACGCATTTTCTTTATCTAAAGGAAATATTGGTAACTCATCTGGAAACATATCTTGAGACTGTAAAATCTTCAAGTTCGGTTTGCTCCTGACTCTTATTTATAATCGCCATAGCATATATATTTCGGTTACTGTAATCCTAAATCATTCTTAACAAGTTCTTTACTTTCCTTTTTCCTTTAAACTTCTTCATGTTCTCATTTGGCATCTTCAAAACTATCTTCCATCACGACAGTCTACCTGGGCATCACACTTGAATAGTTAATCAACTCCTTAGAATAATGTCAAATCCTCTTATCTCAAATGATACTAGTTCTTTTGCAACTTATTGCCAGAAATATCGATTCCGCAATTGGTACTTACTTATTTAATAACTGCACGTTCTTAACTTGCTAGTTGTGGCGCCCTCCAAACCCGGGTCAGAAGTTTGGGGTCCACACATACACCTTATTTATAACCTGCTTATAACAATAATAAAGATAATAATAATATATGCAGTGACCCTACTTACCAACCACCACGGACCGCAACAGGTTAAAGTATGCACACAAGCCAAACACACTAATATATTACAAACCGTTCAAATCCCAACTATTTCAAACTCAAACTGAGTATTAAATATTATTACAAACTTTTACAAACTTAAATTATTCCAAAAGAAGCCTACTAGCTCAGCTTTCTCAACCTGAACCCCTAGCTCTCGCGCTGGACTGGGGATCCTCTTTACCAACTGGTTCCTTTTTAACTGGAAAGAATATAATCAACATCGCACGAATGAGCTAACTAGCTCAGCAAGTCACAATGACAAAACTGAGAATAATGATCATCAGGTGAATATGTTTATGATATCAAGTGAACAATGGATTATGATTTCGAATTGGATATTATACTTTTAATTTAAAACCAAGGTTAGGTTGTTGATCAGTCATGCACTAACCTCGAGCAAGGCACACAACATTGCTCAAACTACTGGATCCAAGGCACACATTGGCCTAACTTGACCATTATATGGTCTGGCCATGAATCTGGTCCACAATTTTATAAAAACAATCCAATTCTAACATAATAACAGAATATGCAATAATAAACAATAACCGAAATCATTAACAACAATAAATGTTTAACAATGAAAGGGTTTCAATCCTTGTAAGGATCAACAAGGTACTTTCAAAGCTTGAATGCTGGGTAATGAAAGAATTGGATAACAAAGGAAACAACGTTTCAGGGTTTCAAGGATTTGGTCTTTCAAAGCATAAGATATCATGGATTGAGTATATAATAATTCCGTTCAGTGTCTGGTATTTAGTTTGTATGTATTTGTGGAGTAGTATCGTAGATTTGTGGTTCGTGTTTGGGTATACAATAATCAATGGCTTAGAAAGAATATGGTTCATAGCTCAAGAACAATAACTAAAATCAGGATTTAGGTTTCTGTGCTTCAAAGCACTTGCAATGTCAACAAGGCTATCAAGAATTACAATATCTCGAGAAAATTCAGAATACTTGCCTGGTATTAGCTTACTACTCTGCACTCGCTTCCAATCACAACCGTTTTACTCCTCAACTACCTGTTTCCCTTTCCTACGTCTTGCCTCTTCTGCTCACATATCATAAGTATCTATCAATAATTTACTCATGGAATTCTATTCAACACATACTTCTATCTACCCTTCGTTTTACCCAAATCCGATTAACGGATTGAAATCTATGCAATAACGAAGTAAACACCGAATATATAGACCGATAGTCAAACAACAGGTCACGTATAACACATAATACATCACGTAATCAATGACATATCATTTATAAAGAAGTCTCGGGTCATAAATGTGCTTTCGGGTATTTAAAATAATTTTTAAAACATTTTTCGGAATTAAAACGGGTCGTTGGATCAATTTCGGAATAATAAACAGGGTTCGGTTGGCCAATTCTGGCTCCGAAACAATTTTAGAATAATTATCGAGCCTTGAAAATAATTTAGAATAATATTTTAAAGCTCGAAACTATTTTTTGAAATTTTTAAATCATTTTTAAATAATTAAATCTAATTAAATAATTAATTAAAAATCAATTAATAATTAATTAAATCAATTAATCAATTAATTTTCGAATTAATTGACTAATTAATCAATTAAAAATTAACTGAAATTAATTAACTAATTAATTCAGATTTATTTGTGAATTAAAAATAATTTTCGGAATTAAAATAATAATTTTTAGAATTTTCAGAAATTAAAAACGAATTTTTATAATAAAAATAATTAGGAAATATGATTTTTAAACATTTTTAAAACAGGAATCCAATTTTTGCAAAGTCTGGAAACTTCAGGGACCTAACTGTATCGTCCCCAAAAGTCCAGGGACCAAACTGTAAATTTTACATCCCGTCGCCGAAAAATACAGGGGTGACCGGAGAACACGATTCCGGCCTCCTCACCTTGCCACAAACTCCAGATCACATCTACAGGTTACCAGGAACACAACCATGCAATCAAAACAACCTAACAATCCCTGAGTTGGCCGGAATTTGGCCGTGAAATTTTCCAGTTTCCGGCGAACATCGGAAAACTTCAAAACACAACTCCCTTCTCTACAGACCTCGTTGGTTCATGAAACTTATACGACTAGATTGCAAATTTCACAGAGAACACAACCCACTATAACACAACATCAATCTATCACAAAATAAGAAACCCCCAAATTTCAATTAAGAACATTCATACGGGTTATAAACCCTAATTTTGAAATTCAAAAATTAAACTCAAATTTGAACATGTTATTGAACTCCAAATCAGACGCATGACATATGAAAATCATCAGGAAAACAAGCTCTACAACATGCAATCATCAAATCATACAAACAATCATCCGAACAAAAATTCATATTTTTAATAAAATAAATTCGAAAATAAATAAATTTTTAGAAAAATAACCTTGATTTCTGCAGTGAAACAAAGCTCAGAATCTGATAGAACACCTCAAATCCTTCGTTTTGGTTACTCAAGCTTTGAAAACAGAGATCGGTAACGCCTTCGTTTTGTTGTTTGATTCTTAGAACAATTTTAAGAAATTAGGGCTTTTCTCTGAAAATTATATAATTAACTATCTGCAAATGATTTTGATACGAAATAAAATACGGTAAAAGGCTATTTATAATTACGAAAAATTAGTATCCCGTTGGATCATTCCGGATATAAAATGGTACGTTTATTTATAACAACTGATCCAAACGGTATCGGTTTTCGGGATAATTATCCAGATCAGTACAATTTGTACTGCGGTCTTGGTCTCAGCGCCTGGTTACACGTATTACGAAGTGATAATTGGGATAGCTTAATAAAAAGCTCCCGTTTATCGAAAATACGGGTTTTATTAATTTACCGAAACGAATATTGTATCAAAAATGTTGCGCTGGGACCCGCGCAGGACAAACCGTACGCCGGATCAAAAAAGTCGAAATATGGAAAATGCTCGGAATATTACAATTAGGTTAGGAAGGAGTTCTCGGAAGAGTTTCGGGTTCCAAAAACGTAACAACGGTTGACGTCGGTTGGTTCCCGTTTTTATGAAATAGATTTTAATTACACGGAAAAAGATTTTAGAAATTTCATATGATTCTTATAAATCCATAAATCAACATAAAAATAATTAGGAAGATATGACAATTATCTATATTTTATTTTGGACATATAAAAATTAAAATACTCAATTAATATTATTTTTGAATATTCAAGTACAGATAACACTTAACAATTAACTCACAGAGTAGATACTGAGCACACATAATAATTATTTAATATCAAAAATAATTACACGATATATCCCAGATATTACATCCTTCCCCCCTTAAAAGGATTATGTCCTCAGAATCTCCTAAGAAAACAAATGAGGGTACTTTTCTCTCATATCACTTTCTAACTCCCAGGTTGACTCTTCAACCTTTGGGTTTCTCCACAATACTCTTACTAACTTTACCACTTTATTTCTCAATACTTTCTCTCTTGCCTCTAGAATCTCTATCGGACTCTCTACATATGATAAATCTGCCTGAAGCTCTATTGGCTCATATTCTATTACATGCCTGGAGTCTGGATTATATTTCTTGAGCATCGATACATGAAAAACATTATGAATGTGCTCCATGTGCGGAGGTAACGCCAATTCGTAAGCTACTTTGCCAACGCGCTTTAGGATCTCAAAAGGTCCAACATATCTTGGGCTTAGCTTCCCTTTCTTTCCAAACCTCGTTAGTCCTTTCCATGGTGATACTTTCAGTAGTACCAAGCTTCCTTCTTCAAATTCCATGTCTTTCCTTGACTGGTCTGCATATTTCCTCTGACGATCTTGAGCGGCTGTTAATCTTTTCTGGATAAGTTCAACAACTTCCTTTGTCTGCTGTACCAGTTCAGGTCCAAGTATCTTGCGTTCTCCTACTTCATCCCAATATATTGGAGATCTACATTTGCGTCCATAAAGGGCTTCATAGGGTGGCATTCCAATGCTGGCATGATAACTGTTGTTGTAAGCAAACTCTACCAGAGGTAAATGTTCGTCCCAACTTCCTTTGAAATCAATCGCATAAACACGTAACATATCCTCGATTGTCTGGATCGTTCTTTCACTTTGGCCATCCGTTTGGGGGTGATAAGCTGTACTCATATTCAGTCTTGTTCCCAAACATTCTTGAAAACTCTTCCAGAATCTTGAATTAAACCTTGGATCTCGATCAGATATGATAGACACTGGAACTCCATGATGAACTACAATTTCTTTCAAGTACATATGGACTAACTTGTCGAGCGAAAATCTTTCATTTATAGGCAGAAAATGAGCTGACTTGGTAAGTCTATCCACTATAACCCAAATGGCATCATGATTAGCCCTTGTTCTTGGTAATCCGACTATGAAATCCATGGTAATATGTTCCCATTTCCACTCTGGAATTTCCAATGGCTGTAGCAATCCGCTTGGTCTCTGATGCTCTGCTTTAACTTTCTGACAGGTATAGCATTTGCTAACCCATTCCGCAATTTCCCTCTTCATATTTGGCCACCAATAATTCTTTTTTAAATCTCTGTACATTTTGGTACTCCCTGAATGGATGGAATATCTTGAACTATGTGCTTCTTGTAAAATTTCATTCTTTAACTCCGTCACCGGTGGAATCCAAATTCTAGATGAAAATCTCAAAATGCCTTGATCATCCTTCTGCGTGCATAATTCTTCACCTACCAAATGATTGATATCTTGATCCATTACATTTTCCTGACATTTCTTTATTTTCTCCAACAACTCCGGCTGGAAAGTCATACTGTACATTTTCGCTTCCTCAGGTTTGCAAACTTTAATTTCCAATTCCAATTTCTGAAATTCCTTATATATATCTTCAGGTACTAATAACTCATTTAACTTTTCTTTCCGACTTAACGCGTCTGCTACAACGTTCGCCTTACCGGGATGATAATTAATCGAGCAATCATAGTCTTTGATCAACTCTAACCATCTCCTTTGCCTCATATTAAGTTCCTTTTGTGTGAATATGTACTTTAAGCTTTTGTGATCCGCGAAAATCTCGCACTTTTCTCCATACAAATAATGTCTCCAAATCTTCAAAGCAAAAACTATCGCTGCTAGCTCCAAGTCATGAGTAGGATACTTTTGTTCGTGTGGTTTCAATTGCCTTGACGTATAAGCAATCACCTTGTCGTGCTGCATAAGAACACATCCTAATTCTTTATGAGAAGCATCGCTATAAATCATGAAATTCCCTTGATCGTCTGGAAGTGACAAAACAGGTGCCGTAATTAATCTTTGCTTCAACTCCTGAAAACTTTCTTCGCACTTGTCGTTCCATATAAACTTTTCATTCTTTCGTGTAAGCTTTGTTAATGGTGTGGCAATCCTTGAGAAATTATGAACGAATCGTCGATAATATCCTGTCAATCCCAAGAAACTTTTTACCTCAGTGGGTGTTCTCGGTCTCTCCCAATTCGTAGTTGCCTCGATCTTTTTCGGGTCCACTTTGATCCCTTCGTTACTGACTATGTGTCCTAAGAACTGAACTTCTTGTAGCCAAAACTCACACTTCGAGAATTTAGCATATAACTTCTTTTTCCTTAAAATCTCCAAAGCCGTTCTCACATGTTTCGCATGATCCTCTTCCATCTTGGAATAGATTAAAATATCATCTATAAACACAATAACAAACTTATCCAAATACTCTTTGAAAATTTTGTTCATCAGGTCCATAAACGCTGCTAGGGCGTTGGTCAATCCAAAAGACATCACTAGAAATTCATAATGCCCATACCTTGTTCTGAAAGCTGTCTTTGGTATATCTTCTGGCTTGATCTTTAGTTGATGATATCCCGATCTTCAATCAATTTTGGCGAAGTACTTGGCTCCCTTCAATTGGTCAAACAGATCATAGATTCTGGGTAACGGATACTTGTTCTTGATTGTCAGCTTGTTGAGCTCCCTATAGTCGATGCACAGTCTCATGCTTCCATCTTTCTTCTTGACAAATAATACCGGGGCTCCCCACGGGGATACGCTGGGTCTAATTACTCCTTTCTCTAACAATTCCTGCAATTGCTTTGCTAGCTCTTTCATCTCAACAGGCGCCATTCTGTACGGGGCCTTGGACACTGGTTCTGTTCCAGGTGCTAAGTCGATCGCAAATTCAATTTCTCTATCTGGAGGAAGTCCTGGTAACTCGTCGGGAAATACGTCTGGAAATTCATTCACTACTGGAATATCTTCAAGTTTTGCTGGCTCTTGACTTCTGTCGATCACATATGCTACGAAATGCTCACATCCTTGTCGTAGTAACTTCTTGGCTTGAATCATCGTTAAGAACTTCTTTACTTGTTTCTGACCTTTGAACGTTACTATTCTTTCATCTGGCGTTTTCACCATTACTTTCTTATTTTGACAATCTATCTGAGCATCATGCTTAAATAACCAATCCATCCCTAATATCACATCAAATTCTCCTAACTTAAATGGTATCAAATCTACACAAAACTTACTACCAGAAATCTCAATCTCACAATTTCCACAAACTTGGTTCACAGTTACACGTTCTTGATTTGGTAATTCCACAGTCATTATTTCATTTAAGCACTCAACTGGACAGTTTAATTTACTAACAAAATCTTGTGAAACAAACGATCGAGTTGCTCCTGAGTCTATTAACACTTTGGCACATAAAGAATTCACATTAAGCGTACCTGCCACGACATCCGTATCCTGGATCGCATCCTTCACCGACATGTCAAAAACTCTAGCCCTTGGAGTCTCATTCACCGTTGGGGTAGATCCCATAATTCTCAATGCATTACTAACTGGGGCTGGTGTCTTGCAATCCCTGGCCATATGTCCTGGCTTCCCACATTTAAAGCATGTAAATCCAATGACTGGAACCTTCACTGCTGGATTCCGGATAGGCTGATCCATATTTGCTGGCTGATTTCGGCACTCCCTTGAATAGTGCCCTTTCTGGTTGCATTTAAAACATACCACATTCAACTTGTTACAAACTCCTCAATGCTTCTTTCCACAAACTTGACAATCTGGAAACGTTAATCTCAACTGATTCGGCTGATTCCCATTAGCTGGACGGTTGCCCTGGCCTCCGTCTCCTGCATTTTGTCTCCTGAAATTAAAATTTCTCCCTGGCTGAAACTTGCCCTTCTTGAAATTTGGAAACTTCCCTGTTTGTGACTGATCCTCACTTCCTTCAATTTTCCTTTTCTTGCTTTCCTTTTCCTTCTGGAACATCTCACTCCCCGTCTCTGCGATCATAGCCTTCTGTACTACTCCTGCATAAGTCTCCAATTCAAAAATAGCTACCTTCCCCCTGATCCATGGTTTCAAACCCTGCTGGAATCTCTTAGCTTTCTTTCTATCAGTATCAACATATGACGGCACATACCTTGACAATTCCTCAAACTTCCCCACATAATCTGTTACCGACATATTCCCTTGCTTTAACTCTAAAAACTTCAGCTCCATTTGATCCTGAACAAACTGAGGAAAATACTTTTCTAAAAACAATTCCTTGAACCTTTCCCAACTAATAACATCTGTGCCTTCCAATTTCTTCACCATTTCCCACCAATAGGTGGCCTCATTCTTCAAATAGTAACTTATAAACTCAACCTTCTGTTCTTCCTTTACTTTCACTAAGGCAAATGCCTTCTCTATTTCCTTTAACCAAACATTTGCTTCAATTGGCTCTAAGGAACCCTTAAATTCTGGTGGGTTTATTGCCTGAAAAGTTTTGAAGGTTACCTGGGGATTAGTCTGTCTTTGTTGTTGTTGTGCCAGGTGAACTGTTTGTTGGGCCAAGATTTGAAGAATCTGGGCTATTGCTGGGTCCATAGGTCCTGGGTTCACATTCGGGTTTGTATCATCTTGATTATTGTTGTTGTTTGTTTCTTCATTCTGGGTGTTGGTGCAGGTATTTCTTTTGGGAGGCATTTTCTGTAAAGAATCAATCAATTTATTTAGCTTTTGAATCAAATATTTGCATAAAGGAAAAGTTTTGTAAAACAGGAATATCTCTTTTTGAAAATAGTTGTAACTAAGTAAATTGCATGCTTCTTTACAGAATATAAACAGTTATGGAAAACAGGGTACATGGTATCACAGGGTATAACTGGTGCAATAAATAAGGTAAGGTAAAATAGGTGCAATAAAATAAATGACAGTGCTGGAAAGGAAAAAGGTACTGATATATATAGATCAAAAGTTTTAGGGTAGTACAAGCGTAAAGACGCTTTGAAAGTAAAAGCAAAAAGGGTACAACAACCTACTCACTAGTCAGCATCGCTAGTCTATAAATACAACTCAAGAGTCTACTGATACACACTACACACTACTGTCCATACTACATAATCATAACAACACTACTCAGCATCTTCATCTCAAAATCTCTAACTCAGCTCCAAGGAAACTCTGGTCCTGCCAGCCTCTCAAAGTCCTCCATCACCTCAGTAGCCCAGCCTAGCAGTGCATCAGGGCCTCTGCCAGGTAGTGTAGCTCCATGTAACCTAGCCTCAAGAACCCTCCTTGTCACATGAATCTCCTCTCTAAGCTCCCTCACACCACGATCAACATCTGTAGTCCTGATGATATGCTGTAACTCTTTAATCTGAGCCAACAAGGAATCACGCTCCAATAGAAGAGACTCATACCGGTAATAAGGAACTGAGGGCAATGTAGACTGGAATGGGGCACTCGCTACTGAATGCCCAGTGGAATCTGAATCAGCTGGTGGGGGTCCTCTGACAGGTGGCCTCATGCGTGGAGGTGGAATAGCCTGCAGTGGTACGGGCTGCAACACAGGTGGAGGTAGAATAGCCAATGTTGGTGGAACAACAGGACGTGGATGCGAAAACGACACTCCAACTGAAGGCTCTGAGTGATCACCTGAACCCCTAGCTCTCGCGCTGGACTGGGGATCCTCTTTACCAACTGGTTCCTTTTTAACTGGAAAGAATATAAACAACATCGCACGAATGAGCTAACTAGCTCAGCAAGTCACAATGACAAAACTGAGAATAATGATCATCAGGTGAATATGTTTATGATATCAAGTGAACAATGGATTATGATTTAAAATTGGATATTATACTTTTAATTTAAAAACCAAGGTTAGGCTGCTGATCAGTCACGCACTAACCCCGAGCATGGCACACAACATTGCTCTAACTACTGGATCCAAGGCACACATTGGCCTAACTTGACCATTATATGGTCTGACCACGAATCTGGTCCACAATTTTATAAAAACAATCCAATTCTAACATAATAGCAGAATATGCAATAGTAAATAATAACCGAAATCATTAACAACAATAAATGTTTAACAATGAAAGGGTTTCAATCCTTGTAAGGATCAACCAGGTACTTTCAAAGCTTGAATGCTGGGTAATGAAAGAATTGGATAACAAAGGAAACAACGTTTCAGGGTTTCAAGGATTTGGTCTTTCAAAGCATAAGATATCATGGATTGAGTATATAGTAATCCAGTTCAGTGTCTGGTATTTAGTTTATATGTATTTGTGGAGTAGTATCGTAGATTTGTGGTTCGTGTTTGGGTATACAATAATCAATGGCTTAGAAAGAATATGGTTCATGGCTCAAGAACAATAACTGAAATCAGGATTTAGGTTTCCGTGCTTCAAAGCACTTGCAATGTCAACAAGACTATCAAGAATTACAATATCTCGAGAAAGTTCAGAACACTTGCCTGGTATTAGCTTACTACTCTGCACTCGCTTCCAATCACAACCGTCTTACTCTTCAACTATCTGTTTTCCTTTCCTACGTCTTGCCTCTTCTGCTCACATATCATAAGCATCTATCAATCATCAACTCACAAGATTCTATTCAACACATACTTCTATCTACCCTTCGTTTTACCCAAATCCGATTAACGGATTGAAATCTATGCAATAACGAAGTAAACACGGAATATATAGACTGATAGTCAAACAACAGGTCACGTATAACACATAATACATCACGTAATCAATGACATATCATTTATAAAGAAGTCTCGGGTCATAAATGTGCTTTCGGGTATTTAAAATAATTTTTAAAACATTTTTTGGAATTAAAACGGGTCGTTGGATCAATTTCGGAATAATAAACAGGGTTCGGTTGGCCAATTCTGGCTCCGAAACAATTTTAGAATAATTATCGAGCCTTGAAAATAATTTAGAATAATATTTTAAAGCTCGAAACTATTTTTTGAAATTTTTAAATAATTAAATCTAATTAAATAATTAAATAAAAATCAATTAATAATTAATTAAATCAATTAATCAATTAATTTTCGAATTAATTGACTAATTAATCAATTAAAAATTAACTGAAATTAATTAACTAATTAATTCAGATTTATTTGTGAATTAAAAATAATTTTCGGAATTAAAATAATAATTTTTAGAATTTTCAGAAATTAAAAACGAATTTTTATAATAAAAATAATTAGGAAATATGATTTTTAAACATTTTTAAAACAGGAATCCAATTTTTGCAAAGTCTGGAAACTTCAGGGACCTAACTGTATCGTCCCCAAAAGTCCAGGGACCAAACTGTAAATTTTACATCCCGTCGCCGGAAAACACAGGGGTGACCGGAGAACACGATTCCGGCCTCCTCACCTTGCCACAAGCTCCAGATCACATCTACAGGTTACCAGGAACACAACCATGCAATCAAAACAACCTAACAATCCCTGAGTTGGCCGGAATTTGGCCGTGAAATTTTCCAGTTTCCGGCAAACATCGGAAAACTTCAAAACACAACTCCCTTCTCTACAGACCTCGTTGGTTCATGAAACTTATACGACTAGATTGCAAATTTCAGAGAGAACACAACCCACTATAACACAACATCAATCTATCACAGAATAAGAAACCCCCAAATTTCAATTAAGAACATTCATACGGGTTATAAACCCTAATTTTGAAATTCAAAAATTAAACTCAAATTTGAACATGTTATTGAACTCCAAATCAGACGTATGACATATGAAAATCATCAGGAAAACAATCTCTACAACATGCAATCATCAAATCATACAAACAATCATCCGAACAAAAATTCATATTTTTAATAAAATAAATTCGAAAATAAATAATTTTTTAGAAAAATAACCTTGATTTCTGCAGTGAAACAAAGCTCAGAATCTGATAGAACACCTCAAATCCTTCGTTTTGCTTACTCAAGCTTTGAAAATAGAGATCGGTAACGCCTTCGTTTTGCAGTTTGATTCTTAGAACAGTTTTAAGAAATTAGGGCTTTTCTCTGAAAATTATATAATTAACTATATGCAAATGATTTTGATATGAAATAAATACGGTAAAAGACTATTTATAATTACGGAAAATTAGTATCCCGTTGGATCATTCCGGATATAAAATGGTACGTTTATTTATAACAACTGATCCAAACGGTATCGGTTTTCGGGATAATTATCCAGATCAGTACAATTTGTACTGCGGTCTTGGTCTCAGCGCCTGGTTACACGTATTACGAAGTGATAATTGGGATAGTTTAATAAAAAGCTCCCGTTTATCGAAAATACGGGTTTTATTAATTTACCGAAATGAATATTGAATCAAAAATGTTGCGCCGGGACCCGCGCAGGACAAACCGTACGCTGGATCGAAAAAGTCGAAATATGGAAAATGCTCGGAATATTACAATTAGGTTAGGAAGGAGTTCTCGGAAGAGTTTCGGGTTTCAAAAACGTAACAACGGTTGACGTCGGTTGGTTCCCGTTTTTATAAAATAGATTTTAATTACCCGGAAAAAGATTTTAGAAATTTCATATGATTCTTATAAATCCATAAATCAACATAAAAATAATTAGGAAGATATGACAATTATCTATATTTTATTTTGGACATAAAAAAATTAAAATACTCAATTAATATTATTTTTGAATATTCAAGTACAGATAACACTTTACAATTAACTCACAGAATAGATACTGAGCACACATAATAATTATTTAATATCAAAAATAATTACACGATATATCCCGGATATTATATCCTTCCCCCCTTAAAAGGATTCTGTCCTCAGAATCTCCTAAGAAAACAAATGAGGGTACTTTTCTCTCATATCACTTTCTAACTCCCAGGTTGACTCTTCAACCTTTGGGTTTCTCCACAATACTCTTACTAACTTTACCACTTTATTTCTCAATACTTTCTCTCTTGCCTCTAGAATCTCTATCGGACTCTCTACATATGATAAATCTGCCTGAAGCTCTATTGGCTCATATTCTATTACATGTCTGGAGTCTGGATTATATTTCTTGAGCATCGATACATGAAAAACATTGTGAATGTGCTCCATGTGCGGAGGTAACGCCAATTCGTAAGCTACTTTGCCAACGCGCTTTAGGATCTCAAAAGGTCCGACATATCTTGGGCTTAGCTTCCCTTTGTTTCCAAACCTCGTTTGTCCTTTCCATGGTGATACTTTCAGTAATACCAAGCTTCATTCTTCAAATTTCCATGTCTTTCCTTGACTGGTCTGCATATTTCCTCTGACGATCTTGAGCGGCTGTTAATCTTTTCTGGATTAGTCCTAAAATTAGTGAACCATTCCAGATATCAAAAAAAATAAAAAATATATATAGATAAATGATATGACCGTCGCACCCGTGTGTGCACCTAATGTATTTTACATGTCAATGTTAAAATGATAAGTATTGGGTTTGAATTAAGTGATTGATCAAAAGCCAATGGGGCTCTTGTCCAAGTTGTTCTGCATATAGTGATCAATCCAAATTCTTGATCATCAAAGGCAAGTCCATGGAAATGAGTGCATACTTATTGTGAGTACGTTTGAACCCTCGAGTAGAAGAGTTTACTTAGAAATTTGAGTCAGATATGCTTGGCAAATATCCTCACTTAATTAGTTAGACCATATTCTGAGGACAGAATCCTTTTAAGGGGGGAAGGATATAACAACTCATGTATTTTTGAATTATTTATTTATGTATTTATGGAAAGTATTAAATAAATAGAATATGTGTGTTGGTTTTGACAGCTATGTGTCGTTTGACTATTGATGTGTGATTTGTAATATACTGGATTGTCCGCGCGATTACTTATGGGATCGTATTGAATTGCTTTCACATTCAAAAGTGGATTTAGTGCAAATTTATTTGCATAAATATGGGAATGTTTCTAAAATTGTTTTTATGATTTTATAATTACAATAATTATTTTTAGGATTTTATAAAATTGAGAAATCAATATTTCATTAATTATTTATCTTTAAATAATTTTCTGAGTATGTTTAATGGTAAAATCTATATTTAAATCTAAAATTCATCAAAAATTATGAAACTCATATTTATTTAAGTTTGGAATATTCCGAGAATTTTAAAATTATTTTGGAAATTTTCGGGATTAATTTCACCAACGCGTTGTTTCGGTTATATGTTAAAAGCGGGTATAGAGTGCGTTTTAGAAATTATGTTGAAATTACAACATTTACGTTTTTATTTACTTCGGGATATTTGTAACATTTTAAGACTGTTTTCGTAATTTTCTGAATTTGTTTAAAATACAGCTCGGTTCGTTAATTTCGAAATGGGGGTACGAGTTGCATTTCAGAAATGTTTTAAAAATTATAAAAACTTTATTTTATTAGTTTTGGGATTTTTAGAAAATTTTAATACTATTTTATTAATTTTCCAAATTTATTTTATGGGCAACCTGGTTCGGTAAATTGTAAAATACGAATAAAAAAGTTGGGCCTTCAGTCAGGAATCAGGACACGTGTTAAGCTTATATGCGTTAAATTGAAACGTGGCAGCACAGGATTAATCGAAATAATACGTTCAAAATATACCACTCCTCCCCTGTTCTTATCATTCTCTCGAAACCTCTCGATCTCTCTCTCAAGAAATCTCTTTTCTCTCTTTCTTGTCACCATATCTCTGTTTCTCCTTTAATTCCCCTTCCTTTTTTGGTTCCGGCGCCGCCTGTGCCTATTCTGGGGAACCGCCGTGGGTCACCCCTGTTGGTTTTCGTGGCCTAGCTTTCCGGTATCCTGTTGTTCAGTTTGTAAATTGTTCCTTCTAGTTGTTTATAAATCTGAGCGTTGCTTTTGTTCTTCTTATTTCACCGCCGCCCCTCACCGTTTTCCGGCGAGGTGGTGGCGCTTGTCCTGCTGCCTGTATGTGTGCCTTTGCGTGTGAGTATCAATTCGTGTGTGTGTATATATGTGGGTGTGGGTGTGTCCAGCCATATGTGCGTACTGCTGTGCTGTATTTTTCCGGTTATGTTCCATCAGTTCCCTGTGGTGCGAAGTGTTGTGCGTGTGTCTGTGTTGAATTGAAATTGTTATTAATTAAATTTTATTTTAATTTTCTGCAGAAAATCATATGATTACAATTTGTGAAATAAAAATATTTTTATGTGGAAATTACAAATTAATCAATGAAACTCGTGTAGGACGTCCGATAAACGGAAACCCGCGAATTTTATCGCCGTCGGCGATGAGCCTCGGCGAGCCGACGGTGGGCAGTAATGAATCATTTCTGAGTCCTACGAATAAAAATATAAACATGCGAATAATAATAATTAATAACTAAGTTGTATCGGTGATTGGAAATTGTGAGTGGTGATTGGTTGTCGTGTTGTAAATTGAATTGTTGTTGAATTGACGTCGATTGATGTTTCGACGGGTAGTCCGATAAATAAAGGAGACGCTGCCCGATTTCCGGGAAACTGAATTACGTAAATACGGGAACATATCCGATGAATATCGGGACGTCGAGAGATTATATATATATATATATGTGTGTGTGTGTGTGTTTTATACGAAACTTGGTTGTACGATGCAATGAAATATTTTGCTAAATTGATGACCCTGATTTCGTAAAATAAAGAGTATATGTATTTTTCGAAATCGAACACTGAACAGATTTTCGAGATTGTGAACCCTACTTGTTGCGTGTGTTATTATAATATACATAATTACGAGTCGGGTTTGAATAACGTTGGGTAAAATTGTATCGAGGATATGTCAAGCATACCTAGACGTCTAACGTAGGGTATTTCGACCCTGTAGGTTATAATCAGGAACCTGAAAGTGGACGATGGACTAGAGATGACCTAGTAGTCAGTTGACAAGCTCAGTAGAGTTTCAACAGAAAAAGCTGAGTGTCGAAGTTGAATCCAATGGGATCTAGTGGTTGGACGTTAAAGCCTGAGCGGCAGAGTCGGATCAGAATTGATCAGTAATAGTTGTAAAGCTTGTAAGGCAAGTACTTCTGAACTTTTCTTCAAGATATATTGCAAATATATTTTCGAACTGTTTCATAGCATGTCGTTACTATTCAAAATAACCCATATTTTATATAGCAAGTGCTATAAACAATTTACCCTTGAACCCTGATTTTTGTTGATCTTGATCCGTGAGCCTTGTTCTTTGTAAACCTTCCTTTGTTGATCATCAGACACCAAACCACACAAATATGATACTATTTCCCAAATATTTAACTACCAAACACCAAACACCAGAAGAAAATGGTTTAAAAACACAGAAACTTTTATACCCCAATCATTCTTAGTAACATCAAAGAACCATATCCTGAAAAATCATTACTGGTTTGATACCTGACCCTTGTACAAACTGAAAACCGTTTCTTATACATACCCTGATATACCCTTGAGATATCTATGAGTTTTCTTATGTTTTATGCAAATGTTTAACCATCATCGATTATAATCTTATTTTATTGAATCATATTGTTATCATATTGAACTGCTTTAGGATTGGATAGTTTTTATATATGTGGACCAAATTCGTGGTTAGACCATACCAATGGTCAAGTTAGGCCAACTTGTTTTCATACTTTAACCTGTTGCGATCCGTGGTTATATGAAACAGGGTCATTGCAATTAATATTTTATGTACAGATTTATATATTTGAAAACAGGTTACAGAATATAAACAGTTAAGGAATCAAGTTGCTTTTTAACTCATCATTAGAATTGGATATTCATTTTTAAGTTTTAAAAACCAAGGTTAGGCTGCTGATCAGTCACGCACTAACCCAGAACAAGCACACAATACTGCTCTAATTACTGGATCCAAGGCACACATTGGCCTAACTTGACCATTGGTATGGTCTAACCACGAATCTGGTCCACATATATAAAAACTATCCAATCCTAAAGCAGTTCAATATGATAACAATATGATTCAACAAAATAAGATCATAATCGATGATGGTTAAACATTTGCATAAAACATAAGAAAACTCTTAGATATCTCAAGGGTATATCAGGGTATGTATAAGAAACGGTTTTCAGTTTGTACAAGGGTCGGGTATCAAACCAGTAATGATTTTTCAGGATATGGTTCTTTGATGTTACTAAGAATGATTGGGGTATAAAAGTTTCTGTGTTTTCAAACCATTTTCTTCTGGTGTTTGGTGTTTGGTAGTTAAACATTTGGGAAATAGTATCATATTTGTGTGGTTTGGTGTCTGAGGATCAATAAAGGAAGGTTTATAAAGAACAAGGCTCACGGCTCAAGATCAAGAAAAATCAGGGTTTAAGGGTAAATTGTTTATAGCACTTGCTATATAAAACATGGGTTATTTTGAATAATAATGACATGCTATGAAACAGTTCAAAAATATATTTGCAATATATCTTGAAGAAAAGTTCAGAAGTACTTGCCTTACAGGCTTTACAACTATTACTGATCAATTCTGATCCGACTCTGCCGCTCAGGCTTTAACGTCCAACCACTAGATCCCATTGGATTCGACTTCGACACTCAGGTTTTTCTGTTGAAACTCTACTGAGCTCGTCGACTGACTACTAGGTAATCTCTAGTCCATCGTCCACTTTCAGGTTCCTGATTATAACCTACAGGGTCGAAATACCCTACGTTAGACGTCTAGGTATGCTTGACATATCCTCGATACAATTTTGCCCAACGTTATTCAAACCCGACTCGTAATTATGTATATTATAATAACACACGCAACAAGTAGGGTTCACAATCTCGAAAATCTGTTCAGTGTTCGATTTCGAAAAATACCTATACTCATTATTTTACGAAATCAGGGTCATCGATTTAGCAAAATATTTCATTGCATCGTACAACCAAGTTTCGTATAAAACACACACATATATATATATATATATATATAATCTCTCGACGTCCCGATATTCATCGGATACGTTCCCGTATTTACGTAATTCAGTTTCCCGGAAATCGGGCAGCGTCTCCTTTGTTTATCGGACTACCCGTTGAAACATCAATCGACGTCAATTCAACAACAATTCAATTTACAACACGGCAACCAATCACCACTCACAATTTCCAATCACCGATACAACTTAGTTATTAATTATTATTATTCGCATGTTTATATTTTTATTCGCAGGACTCAGAAATGATTCATCACTACCCACCGTCAGCTCGCCGAGGCTCATCGCCGACGGCGATAAAATTCGCGGGTTTCCATTTATCGGACGTCCTACACGAGTTTCATCGATTAATTTGTAATTTCCACATAAAAATCTTTTTATTTCACGAATTGTAATCATATGATTTTCTGCAGAAAATTAAAAAAAAATTTACTTAATAACAATTTCAATTCAACACAGACACACGCACAACACTTCGCACCACAGGGAACCAATGGAACATAACCGGAAAAATACAGCACAGCAGTACACACATATGGCTGACACACCCACACCCACATATATACAAACACACGAATTGATACTCACACGCAAAGGCACACATACAGGCAGCGGGACAAGCGCCACCACCTCGCCGGAAAACGGTGAGGGGCGGCGGTGAAATAAGAAGAACAAAAGCAACGCTCAGATTTATAAACAACTTGAAGGAACAATTTACAAACTGAACAACAGGATACCAGAACGCTAGGCCACGAAAACCAACAGGGGTGACCCACGGCGGTTCGCCGGAATAGGCACAGGCGGCGCCGGAACCAAAAAAGGAAGGGGAATTAAAGGAGAAACAGAGATATGGTGACAAGAAAGAGAGAAAAGAGATTTCTTGAGAGAGAGATCGAGATGAGAGATTGAGAGGTTTCGAGAGAATGATAAGAACAGGGGAGGAGTGGTATATTTTGAATGTATTATTTCGATTAATCCTATGCTGCCACGTTTCAATTTAACGCATATAAGCTTAACACGTGTCCTGATTCCTGACTGAAGGCCCAACTTTTTTATTCGTATTTTACAATTTACCGAACCAGGTTGCCCATAAAATAAATTCGGAAAATTAACAAAATAGTATTAAAATTTTCTAAAAATCCCAAAACTAATAAAATAAAGTTTTTATAATTTTTAAAACATTTCTGAAATGCAACTCGTACCCCCCATTTCGAAATTAACGAACCGAGCTGTATTTTAAACAAATTCAGAAAATTACGAAAACAGTCTTAAAATGTTACAAATATCCCGAAGTAAATAAAAACGTAAATGTTGTAATTTCAACATAATTTCTAAAACGCACTCTATACCCGCTTTTAACAAATAACCGAAACAACGCGCGGGTGAAATTAATCCCGAAAATTTCCAAAATAATTTTAAAATTCTCGGAATATTCCAAACTTAAATAAATATGAGTTTCATAATTTTTGATGAATTTTAGAATTAAATATGGATTTTACCATTAAACATACTCAGAAAATTATTTAAAGATAAATAATTAATGAAATATTGATTTCTCAATTTTATAAAATCCTAAAAATAATTATTGTAATTATAAAATCATAAAAACAATTTTAGAAATATTCCCCATATTTATGCAAATAAATTTGCACTAAATCCACTTTTGAAAGTGAAAGCAATTCAATACGATCCCATAAGTAATCGCGCGGACAATCCAGTATATTACAAATCACATAGTTCAAGATATTCCATCCATCCAGGGAGTACCAAAATGTACAGAGATTTAAAGAAGAATTATTGGTGGCCAAATATGAAGAGGGAAATTGCGGAATGGGTTAGCAAATGCTATACCTGTCAGAAAGTTAAAGCAGAGCATCAGAGACCAAGCGGATAGCTACAGCCATTGGAAATTCCAGAGTGGAAATGGGAACATATTACCATGGATTTCATAGTCGGATTACCAAGGACAAGGGCTAATCATGATGCCATTTGGGTTATAGTGGATAGACTTACCAAGTCAGCTCATTTTCTGCTTATAAATGAAAGATTTTCGCTCGACAAGTTAGTCCATATGTACTTGAAAGAAATTGTAGTTCATCATGGACTTCCAGTGTCTATCATATCTGATCGAGATCCAAGGTTTAATTCAAGATTCTGGAAGAGTTTTCAAGAATGTTTGGGAACAAGACTGAATATGAGTACAGCTTATCACCCCAAAACGGATGGCCAAAATGAAAGAATGATCCAGACAATCGAGGATATGTTACGTGTTTATGCGATTGATTTCAAAGGAAGTTGGGACGAACATTTACCTCTGGTAGAGTTTGCTTACAACAACAGTTATCATGCCAGCATTGGAATGCCACCCTATGAAGCCCTTTATGGACGCAAATGTAGATCTCCAATATATTGGGACGAAGTAGGAGAACGCAAGATACTTGGACCTGAACTGGTACAGCAGACAAAGGAAGTTGTTGAACTTATCCAGAAAAGATTAACAGCCGCTCAAGATCGTCAGAGGAAATATGCAGACCAGTCAAGGAAAGACATGGAATTTGAAGAAGGAAGCTTGGTATTACTGAAAGTATCACCATGGAAAGGACTAACGAGGTTTGGAAAGAAAGGGAAGCTAAGCCCAAGATATGTCGGACCTTTTGAGATCCTAAAGCGCGTTGGCAAAGTAGCTTACGAATTGGCGTTACCTCCGCACATGGAGCACATTCACAATGTTTTTCATGTATCGATGCTCAAGAAATATAATCCAGACTCCAGGCATGTAATAGAATATGAGCCAATAGAGCTTCAGGCAGATTTATCATATGTGGAGAGTCCGATAGAGATTCTAGAGGCAAGAGAGAAAGTATTGAGAAATAAAGTGGTAAAGTTAGTAAGAGTATTGTGGAGAAACCCAAAGGTTGAAGAGTCAACCTGGGAGTTAGAAAGTGATATGAGAGAAAAGTACCCTCATTTGTTTTCTTAGGAGATTCTGAGGACAGAATCCTTTTAAGGGGGAAAGGATGTAATATCTGGGATATATCGTGTAATTATTTTTGATATTAAATAATTATTATGTGTGCTCAGTATCTATTCTGTGAGTTAATTGTTAAGTGTTATCTGTACTTAAATATTCAAAAATAATATTAATTGAGTATTTTAATTTTTATATGTCCAAAATAAAATATAGATAATTGTCATATCTTCCTAATTATTTTTATGTTGATTTATGGATTTATAAGAATCATATGAAATTTCTAAAATCTTTTTCCGGGTAATTAAAATCTATTTTATAAAACCGGGAACCAACCGACGTCAACCGTTGTTACGTTTTTGGAACCCGAAACTCTTCCGAGAACTCCTTCCTAACCCAATTGTAATATTCCGAGCATTTTCCATGTTTCGACTTTTTCGATCCGGCGTACGGTTTGTCCTGCGCGGGTCCCGGCGCAACATTTTCGATACAATATTTATTTCGGTAAATTAATAAAACCCGTATTTTCGATAAACGAGAGCTTTTTATTAAACTATCCCAATTATCACTTCGTAATACGTGTAACCAGATGCTGAGACCAAGACCGCAGTACAAATTGTACTGATCTGGATAATTATCCCGAAAACCGATACCGTTTGGATCAGTTTTTCAAAATAAACGTACCATTTTATATCCGGAATGATCCAACGGGATACTAATTTTCCATAATTATAAATAGCCTTTTACCGTATTTTATTTCGTATCAAAATCATTTGCAGATAGTTAATTATATAATTTTCAGAGAAAAGCCCTAATTTCTTAAAACTGTTCTAAGAATCAAACAGCAAAACGAAGGCGTTACCGATCTCTGTTTTCAAAGCTTGAGTAACCAAAACGAAGGATTTGAGGTGTTCTATCAGATTCTGAGCTTTGTTTCACTGCAGAAATCAAGAAGAGGCAAGACGTAGGAAAGGAAAACAGATAGTTAAAGAGTAAGACGGTTGTGATTGGAAGCGAGTGCAGAGTAGTAAGCTAATACCAGGCAAGTGTTCTGAACTTTCTCGAGATATTGTAATTCTTGATAGTCTTGTTGACATTGCAAGTGCTTTGAAGCACGGAAACCTAAATCCTGATTTCAGTTATTGTTCTTGAGCCATGAACCATATTCTTTCAAAGCCATTGATTATTGTATACCCAAACACGAACCACAAATCTACGATACTACTCCACAAATACATATAAACTAAATACCAGAAACTGAACTGGATTACTATATATTCAATCCATGATATCTTATGCTTTGAAAGACCAAATCCTTGAAACCCTGAAACGTTGTTTCCTTTGTTATCCAATTCTTTCATTACCCAGCATTCAAGCTTTGAAAGTACCTGGTTGATCCTTACAAGGATTGAAACCCTTTTCATTGTTAAACATTTATTGTTGTTAATGATTTCGGTTATTATTTATTATTGCATATTCTGTTATTATGTTAGAATTAGATTGTTTTTATAAAATTGTGGACCAGATTCGTGGTCAGACCATATAATGGTCAAGTTAGGCCAATGTGTGCCTTGGATCCAGTAGTTAGAGCAATGCTGTGTGCCTTGCTCGAGGTTAATGCGTGACTGATCAGCAGCCTAACCTTGGTTTTTAAATTAAAAGTATAATATCCAATTCTAAATCATAATCCATTGTTCACTTGATATCATAAACATATTCACCTGATGATCATTATTCTCAGTTTTGTCATTGTGACTTGCTGAGCTAGTTAGCTCATTCGTGCGATGTTGTTTATATTCTTTCCAGTTAAAAAGAAACCAGTTGGTAAAGAGGATCCCCAGTCCAGCGCGAGAGCTAGGGGTTCAGGTTGAGAAAGCTGAGCTAGTAGGCTTCTTTTGGAATAATTTAAGTTTGTAAAAGTTTGTAATAATGTTAGTACTCAGTTTGAGTTTGAAATAGTTGGGATTTGAACGGTTTGTAATATATTAGTGTGTTTGGCTTGTGTGCATACTTTAACCTGTTGCGGTCCGTGGTGGTTGGTAAGTAGGGTCACTGCATATATTATTATTATCTTTATTATTGTTATAAGAAGGTTATAAATAAGGTGTATGTGTGGACCCCAAACTTCTGACCCGGGTTTGGAGGGCGCCACAGGTTCGAATCTGGTCCACATATATAAAAACTATCCAATCCTAAAGCAGTTCAATATGATAACAATATGATTCAATAAAATAAGATCATAATCGATGATGGTTAAACATTTGCATAAAACATAAGAAAACTCATAGATATCTCAAGGGTATATCAGGGTATGTATAAGAAATGGTTTTCAGTTTGTATAAGGGTCAGGTATCAAACCAGTAATGATTTTTTAGGATATGGTTCTTTGATGTTACTAAGAATGATTGGGGTATAAAAGTTTCTGTGTTTTCAAACCATTTTCTTCTGGTGTTTGGTGTTTGGTAGTTAAACATTTGGGAAATAGTATCATATTTGTGTGGTTTGGTGTCTGAGGATCAACAAAGGAAGGTTTACAAAGAACAAGGCTCACGGCTCAAGATCAAGAAAAATCAGGGTTCAAGGGTAAATTGTTTATAGCACTTGCTATATAAAACATGGGTTATTTTGAATAATAACGACATGCTATGAAACAGTTCGAAAATATATTTGCAATATATCTTGAAGAAAAGTTCAGAAGTACTTGCCTTACAGGCTTTACAACTATTACTGATCAATTCTGATCCGACTCTGCCGCTCAGGCTTTAACGTCCAACCACTAGATCCCATTGGATTCGACTTCGACACTCAGGTTTTTCTGTTGAAACTCTACTGAGCTCGTCGACTGACTACTAGGTCATCTCTAGTCCATCGTCCACTTTCAGGTTCCTGATTATAACCTACAGGGTCGAAATACCCTACGTTAGACGTCTAGGTATGCTTGACATATCCTCGATACAATTTTACCCAACATTATTCAAACCCTACTCATAATAATGTATATTATAATAACACACGCAACAAGTAGGGTTCACAATCTCGAAAATCTGTTCAGTGTTCGATTTCGAAAAATACATATACTCTTTATTTTACGAAATCAGGGTCATCGATTTAGCAAAATATTTCATTGCATCGTACAACCAAGTTTTGTATAAAACACACACACATATATATATATATAGTCTCTCGACGTCCCGATATTCATCGGATACGTTCCCGTATTTACGTAATTCAGTTTCCCGAAAATCGGGCAGCGTCTCCTTTGTTTATCGGACTACCCGTCGAAACATCAATCGACGTCAATTCAACAACAATTCAATTTACAACACGACAACCAATCACCACTCACAATTTCCAATCACCGATACAACTTAGTTATTAATTATTATTATTCGCATGTTTATATTTTTATTCGTAGGACTCAGAAATGATTCATCACTGCCCACCGTCGGCTCGCCGAGGCTCATCGCCGACGGTGATAAAATTCGCGGGTTTCCGTTTATCGGACGTCCTACATGAGTTTCATCGATTAATTTGTAATTTCGACATAAAAATCTTTTTATTTCATGAATTGTAATCATATGATTTTCTGCAGAAAATTAAAATAAAATTTAATTAATAACAATTTCAATTCAACACAAACACACGCACAACACTTCGCACCACAGGGAACCAATGGAACATAACCGGAAAAATACAGCACAGCAGTACACACATATGGCTGGACACACCCACACCCACATATATACACACACACGAATTGATACTCACACACAAAGGCATACATACAGGCAGCAGGATAAGCGCCACCACCTCGCCGGAAAACGGTGAGGGGCGGCGGTGAAATAAGAAGAACAAAAGCAACGCTCAGATTTATAAACAACTTAAAGGAACAATTTACAAACTGAACAACAGGATACCGGAAAGCTAGGCCACGAAAACCAACAGGCGTGACCCACGGCGGTTCGCCGGAATAGGCACAGGCGGCTCCGGAACCAAAAAAGCAAGGGGAATTAAAGGAGAAACAGAGATATGGTGACAAGAAAGAGAGAAAAGAGATTTCTTGAGAGAGAGATCGAGATGAGAGATTGAGAGGTTTGGAGAGAATGATAAGAACAGGGGAGGAGTGGTATATTTTGAACGTATTATTTCGATTAATCCTGTGCTGCCACGTTTCAATTTAACGCATATAAGCTTAACATGTGTCATGATTCCTGACTGAAGGCCCAACTTTTTTATTCGTATTTTACAATTTACCGAACCAGGTTGCCCATAAAATAAATTCGGAAAATTAACAAAATAGTATTAAAATTTTCTAAAAATCCTAAAACTAATAAAATAAAGTTTTTATAATTTTTAAAACATTTCTGAAATGTAACTCGTACCCCCATTTCGAAATTAACGAACCGAGCTGTATTTTAAACAAATTCAGAAAATTACGAAAACAGTCTTAAAATGTTACAAATATCCCGAAGTAAATAAAAACGTAAATGTTGTAATTTCAACATAATTTCTAAAATGCACTCTATACCCGCTTTTAACAAATAACCGAAATAACGCGTTGGTGAAATTAATCCCGAAAATTTCCAAAATAATTTTAAAATTCTCGGAATATTCCAAACTTAAATAAATATGAGTTTCATAATTTTTGATGAATTTTAGATTTAAATATAGATTTTACCATTAAACATACTCAGAAAATTATTTAAAGATAAATAATTAATGAAATATTGATTTCTCAATTTTATAAAATCCTAAAAATAATTATTGTAATTATAAAATCATAAAAAAAATTTTAGAAACATTCCCCATATTTATGCAAATAAATATGCACTAAATCCACTTTTGAAAGTGAAAGCAATTCAATACGATCCCATAAGTAATCGCGCGGACAATCCAGTATATTACAAATCACACATCAATAGTCAAACGACACATAGCTGTCAAAACCAACACACATATTCTATTTATTTAAACTTTCCATAAATACATAAATAAATAATTCAAAAATACACGAGTCGTTATATCCTTCCCCCCTTAAAAGGATTCTGTCCTCAGGATCTGGTCTAACTAATTAAGTGAGGATATTTGTCAAGCATATCTGACTCAAATTTCTAAGTAGACTCTTCTACTCGAGGGTTCAAACGTACTCACAATAAGTATGCACTCATTTCCATGGACTTGCCTTTGATGATCAAGAATTTGGATTGATCACTATATGCAGAACAACTTGGACAAGAGCCCCATTGGCTTTTGATCAATCACTTAATTCAAACCCAATACTTATCATTTTAACATTGACATGTAAAATACATTAGGTGCACACACGGGTGCGACGGTCATATCATTTATCTATATATATTTTTTTTATTTTTTTCGATATCTGGAATGGTTCACTAATTTTAGGACTTAGCTTGTCCCTTCTACTCAAACTTATTCAATCTCTTTCAAGACGACACTTTTACTAACATTACTGGTTCTATTTTTACACTCATATTCTCTTTCGATATAGTTTCGCCTTCTTTCTTTGTCTACTCTGAGCTGCTTCAATCAATATTACTTTGCTCTTTGTGTGCTGAATTAATTTAGAATTTGACAACTTTCTTTCTCTCACTTTATCTTAATAAAAATGAGGATCTACACTTGCATTCACACGAAGCTTGGTGAGGTAGCATTCCAAAGCTGACATTGATGATAAATAATCATTCCAGTGTTTTTTTTTAAAACTCACTTCTCCACATATCTTACATTTCCTGCATCACTTCCATACTTTAATTCTCTATGGAAGGATGATAGGCGATGCTCGTTTTTAACCTGGTTTCCAAATATTTAAAAATTCCTTACTCCTTTTTATTAGTTAAAGCTGAAAAGTAATCTCATATATTCACGTATTATCACCTTTAAGTATTTGAACTCCAAATTTCACTCTTTCCAATTCGTTTATTAATTCCTCGGTAGTCTTAATTACATCAAATCCTTTATGTCGGCCTAAGGCATCTGTTACCATACGGCCTTGCTCGGGTAGTTGTTAACGGATTAATTCAGAATCTTTTGTTACCCTTAGTCAAAATTTCATTCTTGAAGACTCAACCTATAGTTCCCTGAATATCTGAAGATGTTATCAATAAATACAATTCACTTATCTGAGTACTCCTTATACAACATGATCCTTAATTCCTTATAGTCATCTGATACACTCATCATTTCACATAATATCACCAGGGTCTGCAATGCTCTTAATTCACTTTAATCGAAATTTTTGATATGTTCTCACGTCAGATCTTAAGTTAATTGTCGAGACATAACACACTTCTTGGATTAGGTTTCATAGGTAATCAATCTTTATAGGGGTCACTTATTTTTATTCGTTGTTTTATTGAACTCCTGCTAATCAGTACATAATCTCATAATTTCATTCCTTTTCTCTAACAACACCACTGATACATTTTACGATTCGCTTCTTGTAAAACCACTCCTTGGTCTGCCTTGTTCACTAGGCCTCCAGTACTTCGCTTTAATTCTTTGACATGTTCAACATTTCCCAATCTATTTTAAAATTCCCTCTTTATATCTGGTTATCACTATTTTTCTTTAAATTTCTATATATCTTGGCATTTCTTCAATAGATTAAATACTCGATATTGTGAATTTCCTATGGGATCTCATTTCTTAATTCTGTTGCTTGTAGCATCCAAGTGCTGGAAGAAAACCTGGGGATATCGTGCTCGTTTTCCCTGTGCGCATAAATTTCCTTTTTACTAACTGCTAACATCGTGATCCATTATCTTCTCTTGACATCTCTTTTTCTTTCCCTTAACAACTTCGACTGAAAGGTCATACTATCCATTCTTGCTCCTTTTTGGATTATAAAATCTGACTTCCAATTTCAAATTTCTAAAATTCCATAGATAACTCTATATTTTCTTTTCCTTGTAAATACATACTACAATCTCTTATGGTCCATATAGATCTTGCACCTTTCTCCATACATATAATGTTTCCCAATCCTTCAAAACAAATATTATTACTATTAGTCCCAGTTATAATTAGGATACTTCTACTCATAAGGTTTCGGTTGTCTGGGTGCATATACAATAACTTTATTGTGCTGCATCAACACACATCCTACTCCCTTATGAGAAGCATCACTATAACTACCATACCTCCTTGATACTTTTGAAATGATAAAGCCGGTAATGTAACCATTCTTTCCTTTAACTCCGCAAAAATTTCTCTACTCTTTTCCATTTCATATATACTTCTTATTTCTCCTGGTTAGCTTCGTCAAAGGTATTGCAAATTTCAAGAAATCTTGCACCAATTTTTCGATAATAACCAACCCATAATAAAACTTCTTACTTTTGTTGGTGTTTTTGGTTTCTCTTCATTTATAGTAACTTTAATCCCTGTTAGATTCCATTTTACCTTCTCCTCACTGGCTATTTATGCTTCCTACCATCAAAACTTTCACCTTGTAAACCCTTCATACGACATCTTTCTTCTTCGACTTCCTGGCTATGATTAAATGCCTTGCATGGTCCTTCGTTGACTTTAAGTAACACAACTATAGCTTATCCAGATATGCCTTAAAGATTCTGTCCATCGGGTTCAAATAATACTGGTATATTGGTTAATCTAAATGATAATATGAGAACGGTACTAAGTTCTGAAAATTATCTTTGATACATCCATAGGTTTAATCTTCAATTGGTGAAATACCAAGTCTTAAATCAGTCTTATAAAAGTACGTTGCTTCCTTCATTTCATCAAACAAATCATTGGGTCAAGGTAATAGATACATGCTTTTGATAGTAAACTTGTTGAGCTTTTACTAGTCAACACATAATCTCATATTTCCATTTTCTTATTAACAATTAGTACTGGTGCACCTTATAGGATACACTAGGTCTAATCGCTTCTTCTTCTAGCATTTCTTGCATTTACTTTGCTAACTCCTTCACCTTAACTAGCACTATTCTGTGCGGGGCCTTGGACACTGGCTTCATTTCAGGTGCTAAGTCAATCGCGAACTCAATTTCTATATCCAAAGGAAATGTTGATAACTCATCCAGAAACATATCTTGAAACTCCTTAATTGCTATAAAATCTTCAAACTTTGTTTGCTTCCGACTTTTATATATTCCATAATCACCATAATGCTCATATCTTGATCACCGTAATCATCATTAACAAATTCGTTAGTTTCTTTCAATGGATTATGATTTAGAATTGCATATTATACTTTTAATTTAAAAACCAAGGTTAGGCTGCTGATCAGTCACGCACTAACCCCGAGCAAGGCACACAGCATTGCTCTAACTACTGGATCCAAGATACACATTGGCCTAACTTGACCATTATATGGTCTGACCACGAATCTGGTCCACAATTTTATAAAAACAATCCAATTCTAATATAATAACAAAATATGCAATAATAAACAATAACCGAAATCATTAACAACAATAAATGTTTAACAATGAAAAGGGTTTCAATCCTTGTAAGGATCAACCAGGTACTATCAAAGCTTGAATGCTGGGTAATGAAAGAATTGGATAACAAAGGAAATAACGTTTCAGGGTTTCAAGGATTTGGTCTTTCAAAACATAAGATATCATGGATTGAGTATATAGTAATCCAGTTCAGTGTCTGGTATTTAGTTTGTATGTATTTGTGGAGTAGTATCGTAGATTTGTTGTTCATGTTTGGGTATACAATAATCAATGGCTTAGAAAGAATATGGTTCATGGCTCAAGAACAATAACTGAAATCAGGATTTAGGTTTCCGTGCTTCAAAGCACTTGCAATGTCAACAAGACTATCAAGAATTACAATATCTCGAGAAAGTTCAGAACACTTGCCTAGTATTAGCTTACTACTCTGCACTCGCTTCCAATCACAACCGTCTTACTCTTCAACTATCTGTTTTCCTTTCCTACGTCTTGCCTCTTCTGCTCACATATCATAAGCATCTATCAATCATCAACTCACAAGATTCTATTCAACACATACTTTTATCTACCCTTCGTTTTACCCAAATCCGATTAACGGATTGAAATCTATGCAATAACGAAGTAAACACCGAATATATAGACCGATAGTCAAACAACATGTCACATATAACACATAATACATCACATAATCAATGACATATCATTTATAAAGAAGTCTCGGGTCATAAATGTGCTTTCGGGTATTTAAAATAATTTTTAAAACATTTTTCAGAATTAAAACGGGTCGTTGGATTAATTTCGGAATAATAAACAGGGTTCGGTTGGCCAATTCTGGCTCCGAAACAATTTTAGAATAATTATCGAGCCTTGAAAATAATTTAGAATAATATTTTAAAGCTCGAAACTATTTTTTGAAATTTTTAAATAATTAATTCTAATTAAATAATTAATTAAAAATCAATTAATAATTAATTAAATCAATTAATCAATTAATTTTCGAATTAATTGACTAATTAATCAATTAAAAATTAACTGAAATTAATTAACTAATTAATTCAGATTTATTTATGAATTAAAAATAATTTTCGGAATTAAAATAATAATTTTTAGAATTTTCAGAAATTAAAAACGAATTTTTATAATAAAAATAATTAGGAAATATGATTTTTAAACATTTTTAAAACAGGAATCCAATTTTTGCAAAGTCTGGAAACTTCAGGGACCTAACTGTATCGTCCCCAAAAGTCCAGGGACCAAACTGTAAATTTTACATCCCGTCGCCGGAAAACACAGGGGTGGCCGAAGAACACGATTCCGGCCTCCTCACCTTGCCACAAGCTCCAGATCACATCTACAGGTTACCAGGAACACAACCATGCAATCAAAACAACCTAACAATCCCTGAGTTGGCCGGAATTTGGCCGTGAAATTTTCCAGTTTCCGGCGAACATCGGAAAACTTCAAAACACAACTCCCTTTTCTACAGACCTCGTTGGTTCATGAAACTTATACGACTAGATTGCAAATTTCACAGAGAACACAACCCACTATAACACAACATCAATCTATCACAGAATAAGAAACCCCCAAATTTCAATTAAGAACATTCATACGGGTTATAAACCCTAATTTTGAAATTCGAAAATTAAACTCAAATTTGAACATGTTATTGAACTCCAAATCAGACGTATGACATATGAAAATCATCAGGAAAACAAGCTCTACAACATGCAATCATCAAATCATACAAACAATCATCCGAACAAAAATTCATATTTTTAATAAAATAAATTCGAAAATAAATAAATTTTTAGAAAAATAACCTTGATTTCTGCAGTGAAACAAAGCTCAGAATCTGATAGAACACCTCAAATCCTTCGTTTTGGTTACTCAAGCATTGAAAACAGAGATCGGTAACGCCTTCGTTTTGCTGTTTGATTCTTAGAACAGTTTTAAGAAATTACGGCTTTTCTCTGAAAATTATATAATTAACTATCTGCAAATGATTTTGATACGAAATAAAATACGGTAAAAGGCTATTTATAATTACGGAAAATTAGTATCCCGTTGGATCATTCCGGATATAAAATGGTACGTTTATTTATAAAAACTGATCCAAACGGTATCGGTTTTCGGGATAATTATCCAGATCAGTACAATTTGTATTGCGGTCTTGGTCTCAGCGCCTGGTTACACGTATTACGAAGTGATAATTGGGATAGTTTAATAAAAAGCTCCCGTTTATCGAAAATACGGGTTTTATTAATTTACCGAAACGAATATTGTATCGAAAATGTTGCGCCGGGACCCGCGCAGGACAAACCGTACGCCGGATCGAAAAAGTCGAAATATGGAAAATGCTCAGAATATTACAATTAGGTTAGGAAGGAGTTCTCGGAAGAGTTTCGGGTTCCAAAAACGTAACAACGGTTGACGTCGATTTTCTTGTTTTTATAAAATAGATTTTAATTACCCGGAAAAAGATTTTAGAAATTTCATATGATTCTTATAAATCCATAAATCAACATAAAAATAATTAGGAAGATATGACAATTATCTATATTTTATTTTGGACATATAAAAATTAAAATACTCAATTAATATTATTTTTGAATATTCAAGTATAGATAACACTTAACAATTAACTCACAGAATAGATACTGAGCACACATAATAATTATTTAATATCAAAAATAATTACACGATATATCCCGGATATTACATCTTAATTAATTTCATTTAATTTTTAATTGATTAATTAGTCAATTAATTCGAAAATTAATTGATTAATTGATTTAATTAATTATTAATTGATTTTTAATTAATTATTTAATTAAATTTAATTATTTAAAATTATTTAAAAATTTCAAAAAATAGTTTCGAGCTTTAAAATATTATTCTAAATTATTTTCAAGGCTCGATAATTATTCTAAAATTGTTTCGAAGCCAGAATTGGCCAATCGAACCCTGTTTATTATTCTGAAATTGATCCAACGACCCGTTTTAATTTCGAAAAATGTTTTAAAAATTATTTTAAATACCCGAAAGCACATTTATGACCCGAGACTTCTTTATAAATGATATGTCATTGATTACGTGATGTATTATGTGTTATACGTGCCCTGTTGTTTGACTATCGGTCTATATATTCGGTGTTTACTTCGTTATTGCATAGATTTCAATCCGTTAATCGGATTTGGGTAAAACGAAGGGTAGATAGAAGTATGTGTTGAATAGAATCTTGTGAGTTGATGATTGATAGATGCTTATGATATGTGAGCAGAAGAGGCAAGACGTAGGAAAGGAAAACAGATAGTTGAAGAGTAAGACGGTTGTGATTGGAAGCGAGTGCAGAGTAGTAAGCTAATACCAGGCAATTGTTTTGAACTTTCTCGAGATATTGTAATTCTTGATAGTCTTGTTGACATTGCAAGTGCTTTGAAGCACGGAAACCTAAATCCTGATTTCAGTTATTGTTCTTGAGCCATGAACCATATTCTTTCTAAGCCATTGATTATTGTATACCCAAACACGAACCACAAATCTACGATACTACTCCACAAATACATACAAACTGAATACCAGACACTGAACTGGATTACTATATACTCCATCCATGATATCTTATGCTTTGAAAGACCAAATCCTTGAAACCCTGAAACGTTGTTTCTTTTGTTATCCAATTCTTTCATTACCCAGCATTCAAGCTTTGAAAGTACCTGGTTGATCCTTACAAGGATTGAAACCCTTTCATTGTTGAACATTTATTGTTGTTAATAATTTCGGTTATTGTTTGCTATTGCATATTCTGTTATTATGTTAGAATTGGATTGTTTTTATAAAATTATGGACCGGATTCGTGGTCAGACCATATAATGGTCAAGTTAGGCCAATGTGTGCATTGGATCCAGTAGTTAGAGCAATGTTGTGTGCCTTGCTCGGGGTTAGTGCGTGACTGATCAGCAGCCTAACCTTGGTTTTTAAATTAAAAGTATAATATCCAATTCTAAATCATAATCCATTGTTCACTTGATATCATAAACATATTCACCTGATGATCATTATTCTCAGTTTTGTCATTGTGACTTGCTGAGCTAGTTAGCTCATTCGTACGATGTTGATTATATTCTTTCCAGTTAAAAAGGAACCAGTTGGTAAAGAGGATCCCCAGTCCAGCACGAGAGCTAGGGGTTCAGGTTGAGAAAGCTGAGCTAGTAGGCTTCTTTTGGAATAATTTAAGTTTGTAAAAGTTTGTAATAATATTTAATACTCAGTTTGAGTTTGAAATAGTTGGGATTTGAACGGTTTGTAATATATTAGTGTGTTTGGCTTGTGTGCATACTTTAACCTGTTGCGGTCCGTGGTGGTTGGTAAGTAGGGTCACTGCATATATTATTATTATCTTTATTATTGTTATAAGCAGGTTATAAATAAGGTGTATGTGTGGACCCCAAACTTCTGACCCGGGTTTGGAGGGCGCCACAGGTTAAATAATTGATTAATTAATTAATTAATTAATTGATTTTTAATTAATTATTTAATTAGATTTAATTATTTAAAAATGATTTAAAAATTTCGGAATTAAAATAATAATTTTTAGAATTTTCAGAAATTAAAAACGAATTTTTATAATAAAAATAATTAGGAAATATGATTTTTAAACATTTTTAAAACAGGAATCCAATTTTTGCAAAGTCTGGAAACTTCAGGGACCTAACTGTATCGTCCCCAAAAGTCCAGGGACCAAACTGTAAATTTTACATCCCGTCGCCGGAAAATACAGGAGTGGCCGGAGAACACGATTCCGGCCTCCTCACCTTGCCACAAGATCCAGATCACATCTACAGGTTACCAGGAACACAGCCATGCAATCAAAACAACCTAACAATCCCTGAGTTGACCGGAATTTGGCCGTGAAATTTTCCAGTTTCCGGCGAACATCGGAAAACTTCAAAACACAACTCCCTTCTCTATAGACCTCGTTGGTTCATGAAACTTATACGACTAGATTGCAAATTTCACAGAGAACACAACCCACTATAACACAACATCAATCTATCACAGAATAAGGAACCCCCAAATTTCAATTAAGAACATTCATACGGGTTATAAACCCTAATTTTGAAATTCGAAAATTAAACTCAAATTTGAACATGTTATTGAACTACAAATCAGACGTATGACATATGAAAATCATCAGAAAAAACAAGCTCTACAACATGCAATCATCAAATCATACAAACAATCATCCGAACAAAAATTCATATTTTTAATAAAATAAATTCGAAAATAAATAAATTTTTAGAAAAATAACCTTGATTTCTGCAGTGAAACAAAGCTCAGAATCTGATAGAACACCTCAAATCCTTCGTTTTGGTTACTCAAGCTTTGAAAACAGAGATCGGTAACGCCTTCGTTTTGCTGTTTGATTCTTAGAACAGTTTTAAGAAATTAGGGCTTTTCTCTGAAAATTATATAATTAACTATCTGCAAATGATTTTGATACGAAATAAAATACGGTAAAAGGCTATTTATAATTACGGAAAATTAGTATCCCGTTGGATCATTCCGGATATAAAATGGTACGTTTATTTATAAAAACTGATCCAAACGGTATCGGTTTTCGGGATAATTATCCAGATCAGTACAATTTGTACTGCGGTCTTGGTCTCAGCGCCTGGTTACACGTATTACGAAGTGATAATTGGGATAGTTTAATAAAAAGCTCCCGTTTATCGAAAATACGGGTTTTATTAATTTACCGAAACGAATATTGTATCGAAAATGTTGCGCCGGGACCCGCGCAGGACAAACCGTACGCCGGATCGAAAAAGTCGAAACATGGAAAATGCTCGGAATATTACAATTAGGTTAGGAAGGAGTTCTCGGAAGAGTTTCGGGTTCCAAAAACGTAACAACGGTTGACGTCGGTTGGTTCCCGTTTTTATAAAATAGATTTTAATTACCCGGAAAAAGATTTTAGAAATTTCATATGATTCTTATAAATCCATAAATCAACATAAAAATAATTAGGAAGATATGACAATTATCTATATTTTATTTTGGACATATAAAAATTAAAATACTCAATTAACATTATTTTTGAATATTCAAGTACAGATAACACTTAACAATTAACTCACAGAATAGATACTGAGCATACATAATAATTATTTAATTTCAAAAATAATTACACAATATATCCCGGATATTACATTAGTCCTTTGGTCATAAACTTATTGATTCAACAAGATAATTTATCTGATTAATAAAACCTTGAAAGATATATGATCAAGTTGCTCCCACATCTTTCAATAGTTTAACGCATAAGGTATTCGCATTAATCTTCCACGTCATCATATCCATATTCTAAATATCGTATCACAAATTCTCGTTCTCGAAGATGTATCTCTTATTGAAGTAGATTTCTTTGACTGTTAATGCATCCCTGGCTAGGGCCAGTGATTTACAATTCTCACCATATGCCCTTGTTTCCTTTCCATGCATGAGAGATAAATGAGACTTTGTGTAACACCCCCAAATCCGGGGTCGGGGATCCGGGTTGTCACGAGTTCCATTTCCCTTAATAACACCCAATCTTAATAATTAATTGACTACTCTATACTGTGATCCCATAATAAACACACACACCACACGTTATAGTCTCAGAGATGAACATCCAAAAATAATCATAATTCATTTTATTCCACAATTATCTGCCAATACACCTTAAAAGGTGTTCTGAATAAAATTTATATTTTCTTTGCCATTATTACAATTCATAAATATACATAAATCTGGTACATCAAAAGTTGAAGCCTAGCCTATTGGTAGTTCCTACCTCAGCTACAGCGACATCAATGCCCAAAGGAAGCTGCGGAACGTTTCCTATCCGCTCGCGAATTGGGAGCTTGGTCCTGTTCATCTTGTTTATCTGATGTTGTGTGATGGAAGAAGAAAGCAAGGGTGAGCAGCAAGCCCATCAAAATAATATGTATAATGATTAACAATATATGAGCCTTCTCATAGTACTCAGAAAAGTCTTGGTCAAAAGAAATGAACCAAGTTTGATATCTTTAATGCGATGAAGTCGCAAAATATTTAGTATATATACATATATACTTTTCAAAATATTAGAAGTCCTCTTCCATGCATAATATACACAAAGTCCTAGTGTATAACTGTATAAAAAATATCGTTGCAAGGTGATCTCATATATCTAACCTTGTCTCAACATTTTTCTGAAAATCTTTGTCATTCATAAGACAATTATTAATTAGATATAAGTTTAAAAGATGAAGTTACAAGATACCCCAATATACTTATATCTTTCCCAAATACTACTTGAACTACCACCGTTCAAGTTATAATCAGTTTCAAAAGTTCATCACATAGATGAGACTACAAGACAAGATTTGAATAGACTCAATCTTTGAATATCATTATAAATAATGAAGTTACGAGATACTTCATTAAGTCCCGACATATATATACACCTATATATATATATACATTTCATACACTCCTTGAAAACCTCTGTTATGAAAATTATAAACAGAGTTGCAATATTTAATGAATTTGGAAAGGAGAAAACCTTGGCATAAACCTGATATCTTGCTGATCAGGCAAAGATACCAATAAGTAACCTTTTCTACTAGTAGATGGACGAATTCCCCACTGGTCATCACCCTGGTCGTAATAGGACCTTATGCTGGACTGCCACCCAGCCACTTATGCATTTGATGGACTCCCATTGAGCCACTTACACTATCATGGACGCCCACTGAGCCCATGTTGCTTATGCCGACTTGATAGATGGACTTACTTCCCGAGTGTTGGGTAAGTAATCAATTCATTTACCAAAACTGCAACCTTGTTGCGAATATAAAATACACCATAGAGCCGGATCCCTTAGATTTTTGAGCGAGTATTCAAGTCCCCTTAAAATGGAAGATCTTGAATTTGAAAACAAGTTTTGAGATCCGCTCCACCCTTTTTAAATTCATTTTGAAGACTCGAAAACATTTTTAAGAATGTTTGGAGTAATGCTGATTTATGAAATAAATCAGTCCCAATATGAAAGAAATATCTGAATATTATTATTTTAATAATATTCTCATAAAGAATAATGGAGGTAGAAGTTGGAAAACTTATACTCGAATGAATAGCAAATAATCAAAGATATACTTATACGAAAGTAATATCTTTATTTGAATAATAAAAAATAAGTTTGATTATCGACACCTTATTCTTTAATACAATAAAGAATATTATTAAGTAATAAGCGGAGTCATAATACCTCGAATGAATACTATAAATAATATTCATAAAATAAAGGAGTCATACATCCTCAAATGAATATCCAAGTAATATTCAATAATAATATAAACTGAGTCATAAGCCCTCGAATGAATATTCAAATAATATTCAAATAATAAAATAAACTGAGTCATAAGCCCTCGAATGAATATTCAAATAATATTCAAATAATAAAATAAACTGAGTCATAAGCCCTCGTATGAATATTCAAATAATATTCAAATAATAAAATAATCTGAGTCATAAGCCCTCGTATGAATATTCAAATAATATTCAAATAATAAAATAAACTGAGTCATAAGCCCTCGAATGAATACTCGAATTAATATTCAATTAAGTAAAATAAAGGTATCGAATAAACCTTATTCGATCAATAGTTTTAAAAACTATATCCATATATATATATATATAAATATATATATATATATATATAATATACTCGGGAACATCGACTCCCGGTTTAGAAATATGTTCACCTTTTATCCCCTATACTAAAAGTATACGCAACTACTTGCTTATTTCTAGCATAGGTATTATGCAACTATAAGCATTGAGATCAACAGATAGATAACCAGATTACGAAACGGACATGCATATATACCATATCAGCATGCTCCAATATATCGCAAAATTTGCTAATAACAATCATGCACTATCACAAGATAATGCATATACATATATTTACATCACAACAACAGTATATCGGGTAGAAAACTTGCCTGAGCGACTGGGGGTTACGAATGGCTCGGGACGAGTCTGGTAACCTATAAGCAACAAGTAAGTTGGAATTAAACCAAAGTCACTTGTAAATCTATACTCTAACCAACTCAGACTCTAACGCTCGTTTTGTGCTTACTGATTCTCTTAAGTCACTCGAGTACCCTTGGCTCCACCATTTTTAATAATTTAACCTTTACGAGTTTTAAGGCGATTCCTTCGCGAGTGTCTTACCAACTACCTAACACACTTACCATAAATGTTTCATACATTAATTAAGCCTTTTTGGTCTTTAACCTATGTTTCAAAGTAAGGCGAGGGGAAAAGTTTCGTTCACGAAACGCCGTTACCTGAAACGGTCATTTCTCCTAAACCGTGCATCGGAATCGAACGAACAACATATCAAAACGAAGCTCGTAACATGAGCTATCTAAACATGGCAATTATCATAATCTAGCAGGGGGTTCTCGGGTCCTAATGTTATGCACAAAAACAGTCTAAAGAAAATCGGACGTTACGACGGCTATGTTTACGCGATTTCCCAATTTAAAACCATTCAAAACCAACCCAATTCAACCTCAAATCAAACATACAACCAACATCCATCCTTATCACATCATATCAGCCCCAACCAATTCAATTTTAACATTCATACTTATGCCTAAGCTTGAATTTAACTATACTACAATCTTTTAACCAAAACAACAATATTTACCATTCCATTTCAATACCATTTCAATCCCAAACTCTAAATCACAAACATTAAGCTACAATATCACCCTAATAATCAAAATCATCTTATAATACATAGGAATCTAGGGTTTGGAGATGATATACCTTCCTCAAAGTGGTGGCAGGAGCTAGGAAGCCTTAAGAAGCCTTGAGAAGTCTTAGGTATGCTTGGATCTTCAAGGAAATCAAGAAAAATTTCAAGTTAAAAACTTGAAAACACTATTCATTGTCTTCTTCATTGATTAAATGAAGAAGATTGAGAAGGAATTGATGGCTTAAACTCATGATATAGCCCTAACTAAGCATAAGGATGATTAGGGAATTAACTCACCAATTTAGGAAGCTTGGATCTTGAGTTTTGAATTTCTTGCCCTTTTGCAATAGTAAAAGCCGAGAGCTAATGAAGACAATGCCTTGGTTTTCTTTTTTTTTTTGATTTTGATGAAGAATGAATTTGCTTGTCTTGGTTGATTGGTTTTGTGTTTGTTTTAGTTAATTACCTATTTGCCCTTGATTTTGTGTGGTTAAAAAGCCACCACATCTCCTTCCTTCCCATATTATGCCTATGTCATGTTGTGATGTCATCCTTCCCTCTTTGTCCTCCTCTCATTGGTTGGGTGACATCACTCTCTCTAATCCCTTTTGATTAACTTCCTAATTGTTTGCCTAATGACCGCTGATCTGTTATACGGTTCGCTTAACTTTCGTTCTCGTTTATCGTTTGAAGGATCATACCCGGGATCTTATTACTTAGGTTCCCTTAACCTTTCTCAATACATTATATTCCTTTTTATGATCCTCTATTATAATCCTTTAATTTAAATCCTTTTTATCCTGTTACCTTATACTCAATTCTCTCTGTATCTAGTGGATTTCCGGGAAAAATCAAAGTGTTCGGATTTGGATTCTGACGATCTTTACATACACTTATATCCCATATAAAGTACTAATAAAATCTCAGAATATCCATATCAGAACCCCTACATAGTGTGGCATGAAAAGTTTTCTCATTCAGCAAAAACACTATTCATAAGGGTTTCAAAATTTCCCAAAAATTGGGGTTATTACAGTCTCCCCTCCTTAAAAGGATTCCGTCCCAGAATCAGATAGAAAATGAATAGGGATACTCTCTTAGCATTGTACTTTCTAACTCTCGAGTAAATTTTCCCATATTGTGGTCCTACCACCAAACTCTGCCTAGTTTGATAACCCTTCTCCTAAGCACTTGTTCTTTTTCAATCTATAACCCTTCCTGGTTGCTCCATATAGGTTACGTCTGGTTGCATGTCTATGCGCTCATATGCCCCTATTTGTCCGGCATCCGAATTACATTTCCTTAACATTGATACGTGGAACACGTTATGAACTTGCTACATGTACGGGGGTAGGGCTAGCTCATATGCTAACTTCCCAATATGTCTTAATATATCCAAGGGTCCAACAATTCGTGGACTTAGCTTTCATTTCTTTCCGAACCTCATCCTTCCTTTCCAAGGGAATACCTATAACAACACTAGGTCCCCTACTTCCTATTCTTTGTCCTTTCGTGTCAATTCAACATACTTCTTATGTCCATCTTGGGCTACTACCAGCCGTCCTCTGATTAGATCTATTATATCCTTGGTCCTTTGGACTACTGCGGGTCCGAGCATCTTGCGCTCTACAACTTCATTCTAACATAAGGGAGATCGACATTGTCTTCCCTCAAGGATCTCATAAGGCGATACCTCGATACTTACATACGATCGATTATCGTGAGATAACTTAATCTGCGTTAAGTGATCATTCCAAATTCTTTCAAGTCTATTGCACCGGCTCTCATCATAGCTTCTAGCATTATATCTTTTGCTTCTCACTACCCATCCTTTTCCAGTTCGTAGTCATTACTCTCTTCCGTACATAATATTATACTGGTTACACTTTTGCTCGTTAGCGTTCTATAACCTTTTAATAACCACGTCAACCTTAGTATCACGAACGTGTTTCCATTCTGAATACCACCATAACTTTACTACTCCTTTTTCAGCTGCTTCTATCTTTGGAAGCTTGATCAATCATACAGAAGTAAAGGAATTTGTTGAGAGATCACTATGATCATGAACACTTGTTATATCGCATAGTTAGTACAGAAGGTGGCCAGCCTTTAGTACTTGACAAGCAATTAAACAATAGATGGTATCCTACTAGGCTTCTATCACACAGATAGATAGTCATTCGGCAATACCTCCCCTTCTGGAAGGGTTGTTCTTCTCAGCTTATATGAAATAAAAAGAAGAGAAAAGAACGAATTGAAGAGAATTGTATATACGTACCAAATTTTTTTTTTATTACCATAAAATATCTGGCTTGGAATCTACCTCTGAACTATAGAGGTTTGTCATAGGAGAACAAAACATATACGTATTTATATCAATATCAAGTATTATAGCATCGTATTTCACATGCCTAAATATTTTCGCTATCCCGTCCATCATTCTATGGACCCATGCTCTTCCTCGAGCTTATACACAATCACCTTTGAAACTCCCTCGACATCGAAAATCGAATCTGGGATCTCATTCTATATATCACCGTTACTAGGATTCTATGCTCGCACCGCAACCTTCCTCCTATAGTAATATGACTCTCTATTGATAAGAGGGAATAAATATTCAATAGGTAGATACTCTACTTAATTAGTCTATCAATGATAACTTATACACTACCATGACCCGATTAGTGGTACTCAATCTCAACATCCATTCCAATACAACTCTCACGGTTGTAAACAGCTCATTACTCGCAGAATCATTGCTGCATTACTATGGTCCATCACTGACCTACTGTAGTCATTCATTTTCCATGAAGTCTTAATAGCTAACCATACGGAGTCCATACATATCGTATCGAATTCTTCTAAGGAGGTAACATGATCACCGTTCATGATTCATAAAGAACACTCCTGAACTTGACGTACTTTCATGATATGAAGTAGATAAAATTGCAGAAGAGTTTCAATCAAAGCAACGATAGTAGGTTAATACCATTCTTAATCGTATGCCTTCAATTGAAGACTTAACTCAAAGGTTCGTTTAGTCCCTTTTGAAATATGGTCCTGGATTATTCTCAAGATAGGACCTTCTAAGATAGATAGCCCATTCATGGTGATTACACGAATTAAACCTTTACCAACTACTATTACGGTTGGGTATTGCACAGTCATCAGAAGGAATGTCAATCTTCCAAACCATAATACAACCTTTACGGCTTCAACCATCATCACTGTATTCCTTTGGCACAAGCGCCTATAATTATCCTCTTACCTTTAAAGTGTCGGCCACCTCTTGGGCCTTTCCTGATAGTAAAATTTCCCTACAGTCAATGTCATTTTAACCACCTCCAAATAAATTATCTACCCTATTTCCGATCACTGCTTGAGTGAAGATGTTTTCCTTAAAATCAGATGAGTAAATTTTTTTTTTTACCATTTTTCCATAAGTTATTGCCTCAGTCTTTAGAGGCTAATCACTGTCAAGACTGATTCTCAATCATACTTAGAACATCTTTTATCCTGGGCCCTAATTGCCCTGAACAATTTCGACCTTTACTGGTTCGATTCATACTTTCTCGTGGTTCAACACGTGCCTCACTTGGCATCATTATAATTACGTCATATTTCCTTTATCCACATTTCTATTCTTGAGAATTTTGAATATTACCTTTTTCCTTATAAAACCTCTAAGGTTATCCTTCAATCGTTCCTCCTGTATTCCCTAGATACAGGGCATATAACAATACCATTTACTAATACTAGAACCATTGTCTATATACTTCTGAAAAATTTCTCCACTGATTCTTAAAGATTGTTGTTACCTTAACCCTTTCCCAATCATACTGTCAAAACTCATACTGTCCCTATTAAGGGTGACATGCCAACCTTTACGCAGTCCCCTAGGATTCATTTTAAGTTACCAATGTTCTATCCTTAATTCCACCTTTAAAAGGTACCTGCATCCTTCCATGGATAAATCAAGTCATATATCCCTGATAAGGGTGTCTTATTCAATCATTCCCACCTCGATAGTCTATACATAATTTCATAATAGCATCCTTATTCAAATTGAGGTCAATCTGTATGGCCTCCTAAAGATAACTACGGTTATCCGCTTGTCTTGCCTAATTTGGTAACGATAACAAGGATGTTCTGGAAGATATTGGTCGTGTTCAACGTGAACTTCTTCTTAATAATTCCTTATTTACTTTTGTTGTTTATCTCAACAGTCACCTCAATGTTGGGATATCTTTCATACCTGGCATCCCCCTTTCTGGGTATCGAGCCACCGGTCTTACACTTTACATTCTTGAAGGTCACTTCCTTCATCCAATTTTCCTAATTTCTTACTTCCTTGTCTCCTCAGTCTATCCGCGTCTCATTATTTATCCTTCGAACTATCTCAAGGTTTCCTCGAATCCTCCCAACTTACAGAGGATAAAATACATGTATCTCTTATGCCTTCACCCAGCAATTTTAACTCATAGTGAATCACCCTCATCCTGATGATTACATACTTTTCTATTTCTATTGCTACGAGTCTTTAGGGTTTCCTCATACCCAATTCCTTTATCATTCCTCAAACTCTATTGCCTTTATATTCCTTTCCACTTCAGTTTCTTTTTATTTTCCTTTCTCTTATCGTTATTTCATGAACCAACACAACATAAGCATTGATTTCAAACATCCCGTCATTCTGGATTCGTGTCCTCAGAACGAATCTTGATAACTTTTACAACTTAGATTCATAATTCATTATACTCGTCTACCTTTGTTCTGGCTCTAAAGCTTTTACACTATCTCCATAACCTTGGGAAGTACTTTCCCGAAAACAATTGACTGAACTTAAATCAGTTTATTATAATCTCTTGCTCCGTGCCTTCCTTGGCCTTTCACCAGCGGGTGGCCTCTCTCTTAGGAAGATAAGTGATAAAAACAGTCTTTTGTACTCCGCCAATCATTTAGAATCTCAAATGATTCCTCTATTTCCTTTAGCCAGGCTCTTGCCTCGGCTGGGTCAGCTTGTTCCTTGGAACTCTGAGGGCTTAGCGACTTAAAGGTCATGAAAGAATTTCCTACCGCATTGTTTCCTCAAGGTGGTGGTTGGGGATAATAGTCTAAGTTCTTTTTAGACAGGTCCATGAATTACCGTATAGGAGTACCGTCTCGGGTCTCCTTTCCTTACTCGACTTTCTGTTTCCTTAGTATGAAATGTTTCATCCTACTCCCCATAATTGGGGTCATCTTTTAATTTAAAATCCTTATTTTCCACTCCATTATGTCGTGGGTTCCTTCTATCTTGATGGCGACTTCCCTGACTATCACGTTCAGGGTTTGCTCTAAATCTTATTCCTCAAACTAGCTTTCATCTAAGATTTCTTCTTTAGGCTCTTGAACATTTGGAACCCAAATTCTGTAGGAATACCTCATTATTCCTTTATCATCTTTCTCGGTATTAATCTTTTATCTAATTGTTGCCTCTCTGCCTTCATTCATCACTTTTTCTGGCACAATATGTTCTTTTTCGGATAATTCGGACTGTATTGCACTCTCAAACAGCTTCTCGGTACCGACTCCGGTTACCTTCACTTCTATTTCCATTTTCTCAAAATCTCTTATACACTCTCCCAAAACAATTTCATCTTGAGTCTCTCCTTTATACTAAGGGCATTAGCCACCATTTTGGCTTTCCCTGGATGATAAAGAATCTTATAATCGTAATCCTTGATTAGCTCTAACCACCTCCTCTGGCGCATGTTGAGCTCTTTCTACGTAAAAATGTACTAGAGCTCCTACGGTTTGTGTAAATCTTGCACTTCTTTCCATACAAGTAGTGCCTCCAATCTTTAGGGAAAAACTATTGCCACGAGCCCAAGCTCATGGGTGGGGATATCGAATTTTATATTCCCTTAATTGTCTTGACGCGTACGCGATTACCTTGCTGTGCTGTATATGAAGCACCCTAATTCCTTATGCGAAGCGTCACTACACAACACAAAATCTCATTTTCCATCCAGCAACGCCAACATAGGGAACGTCACCAACCTTTGCTTCGGTTCTTAAAAGTTGTTCTCGCATTTCTCTGTCCATTCGAACTTCTCAGTCTTACGAGTAAGCCGCGTTAAAGGGGCTACTATCTTTACAAACTTGAACGAACCTCCGGTAGTGACCAGCCAATCCTACCTCTCGTAGTTTCCCTAACCATGGTCATCAATTCCTCAGTGGTCCTTTATTCATTCTTGTCAGGATCCTTCACGGGATCCTCCTCAGCAACAATCCCTTCTAGGACAACATCCTCAACCGCTACATCCTCAATATGAACATCATCCGGTCCTGCATTAGGACGCTCTATCGGACCCACAATCCGATCTCCAATTAGTAATAAAACATCATCGCGTTGTTGCTCCTCAACCTCAGGGTTCGGAGTCCCGCTACCATATACGATAACGAACTACTCTTCTATCACGATATTTATAAGGGTTCCCATAAGGGTTTTAACTGTCGGTACTACGTTAGGTAGCCCGACTATGAACTTGGCAAGAGTTCTTATTATCTTAGTTATTATCTTAACGTCACATCATCTCTGAGGTTTATAACGTTTAGCTCTAATACCACTTCTGTAACACCCCCAGATCCGGGGTCGGGAATCCGGGTTGTCACGAGTTCCATTTCCCTTAATAACACCCAATCTTAATAAATAATTGACTACTCTGTACTGTGACCCCATAATAAACACACACACCACACGTTATAGTCTCAGAGATGAACATCCAAAAATAATCACAATTCATTTTATTCCACAATTATCTGCCAATACACCTTAAAAGGTGTTCTGAATAAAATTTACATTTTCTTTGCCATTATTACAATTCATAAATATACATAAATCTGGTACATCAAAAGTTGAAGCCTAGCCTATTAGTAGTTCCTACCTCAGCTACAGCGACATCAATGCCCATAGGAAGCTGCAGAACGTTTCCTATCCGCTCGTGAATTGGGAGCTTGGTCCTGTTCATCTTGTCTATCTGATGTTGTGTGATGGAAGAAGAAAGCAAGGGTGAGCAGCAAGCCCACCAAAATAATATGTATAATGATTAACAATATATGAGCCTTCTCATAGTACTCAGGAAAGTCTTGGTCAAAAGAAATGAACCAAGTTTGATATCTTTAATGCGATGAAGTCGTAAAATATTTAGTATATATACATATATACTTTTCAAAATATTAGAAGTCCTCTTCCATGCATAATATACACAAAGTCCCAGTGTATAACTGTATAAAAAATATCGTTGCAAGGTGATCTCATATATCTAACCTTGTCTCAACGTTTTTCTGAAAATCTTTGTCATTCATAAGACAATTATTAATTAGATATAAGTTTAAAAGATGAAGTTACAAGATACCCCAATATACTTATATCTTTCCCAAATACTACTTGAACTACCACCGTTCAAGTTATAATCAGTTTCAAAAGTTCATCACATAGATGAGACTACAAGACAAGATTTGAATAGACTCAATCTTTGAATATCATTATAAATAATGAAGTTACGAGATACTTCATTAAGTCCCGACATATATATACACCTATATATATATATATTTCATACACTCCTTGAAAACCTCTGTTATGAAAATTATAAACAGAGTTGCAATATCCAATGAATTTGGAAAGGAGAAAACCTTGGCATAAACCTGATATCTTGTTGATCAGGAAAAGATACCAATAAGTAACCTTTTCTACTAGTAGATGGACGAATTCCCCACTGGTCATCACCCTGGTCGTAATAGGACCTTATGCTGGACTGCCACTCAGCCACTTATGCATTTGATGGACTCCCACTGAGCCACTTACACTATCATGGACGCCCACTGAGCCCATGTTGCTTATGCCGACTCGATAGATGGACTTACTTCCCGAGTGTTGGGTAAGTAATCAATTCATTTACCAAAACTGCAACCTTGTTGCGAATATAAAATACACCATAGAGCCGGATCCCTTAGATTTTTGAGCGAGTATTCAAGTCCCCTTAAAATGGAAGATCTTGAATTTGAAAACAAGTTTTGGAATCCGCTCCACCCTTTTTAAATTCATTTTGAAGACTCGAAAACATTTTTAAGAATGTTTGGAGTAATGCTGATTTATGAAATAAATCAGTCCCAATATGAAAGAAATATCTGAATATTATTATTTAAATAATATTCCCATAAAGAATAATGGAGGTAGAAGTTGGAAAACTTATACTCGAATGAATAGCAAATAATCAAAGATATACTTATACGAAAGTAATATCTTTATTTGAATAATCAAAAATAAGTTTGATTATCGACACCTTATTCTTTAATACAATAAAGAATATTATTAAGTAATAAGCGGAGTCATAATACCTCAAATGAATACTATAAATAATATTCATAAAATAAAGGAGTCATACATCCTCAAATGAATATCCAAGTAATATTTAATAATAATATAAACTGAGTCATAAGCCCTCGAATGAATATTCAAATAATATTCAAATAATAAAATAAACTGAGTCATAAGCCCTCGAATGAATATTCAAATAATATTTAAATAATAAAATAAACTGAGTCATAAGCCCTCGTATGAATATTCAAATAATATTCAAATAATAAAATAATCTGAGTCATAAGCCCTCGTATGAATATTCAAATAATATTCAAATAATAAAATAAACTGAGTCATAAGCCCTCGAATGAATACTCGAATTAATATTCAATTAAGTAAAATAAAGGTATCGAATAAACCTTATTCGATCAATAGTTTTAAAAACTATATCCATATATATATATAAATATATATATATATATAATATACTCGGGAACATCGACTCCCGGTTTAGAAATATGTTCACCTTTTATCCCCTATACTAAGGGTATACGCAACTACTTGCTTATTTCTAGCATAGGTATTATGCAACTATAAGCATTGAAATCAACAGATAGATAACCAGATTGTGAAACAGACATGCATATATACCATATCAGCATGCTCCAATATATCGCAAAATTTGCTAATAACAATCATGCACTATCACAAGATAATGCATATACATATATTTACATCACAACAACAGTATATCGGGTAGAAAACTTATCTGAGCGACTGGGGGTTACGAATGGCTCGGGACGAGTCTGGTAACCTATAAGCAACAAGTAAGTTGGAATTAAACCAAAGTCACTTGTAAATCTATACTCTAACCAACTCAGACTCTAACGCTCGTTTTGTGCTTACTGATTCTCTTAAGTCACTCGAGTACCCTCGGCTCCACCATTTTTAATAATTTAACCTTTACGAGTTTTAAGGCAATTCCTTCGCGAGTATCTTACCAACTGCCTAACACACTTACCATAAATGTTTCATACATTAATTAACTCTTTTTGGTCTTTAACCTATGTTTCAAAGTAAGGCGAGGGGAAAAGTTTCGTTCGCGAAACGCCGTTACCTGAAACGGTCGTTTCTCCTAAACCGTGCATCGGAATCGAATGAACTACATATCAAAACGAAGCTCGTAACATGAGCTATCTAAACATGGCAATGATCATAATCTAGCAGGGGGTCTCGGGTCCTAATGTTATGCACAAAAACAGTCTAAAGAAAATCAGACGTTACGACGGCTATGTTTACGCGATTTCCCAATTTAAAACCATTCAAAACCAACCCAATTCAACCTCAAATCAAACATACAACCAACATCCATCCTTATCACATAATATCAGCCCCAACCAATTCAATTTTAACATTCATACTTATGCCTAAGCTTGAATTTAACTATACTACAATCTTTTAACCAAAACAACAACATTTACCATTCCATTTCAATACCATTTCAATCCCAAACTCTAAATCACAAACATTAAGCTACAATATCACCCTACTAATCAAAATCAACTTATAATACATAGGAATCTAGGATTTGGAGATGATATACCTTCCTCGAAGTGGTGGGAGGAGCTAGGAAGCTTTAAGAAGCCTTGAGAAGTCTTAGGTATGCTTGGATCTTCAAGGAAATCAAGAAAAATTTTAAGTTAAAAACTTGAAAACACTATTCATTGTCTTCTTCATTGACTAAATGAAGAAGATTGAGAAGGAATTGATGGCTTAAACTCATGATATAGCCCTAACTAAGCATAAGGATGATTAGGGAATTAACTCACCAATTTAGGAAGCTTGGATCTTGAGTTTTGAATTTCTTGCCCTTTTGCAATAGTAAAAGCCGAGAGCTAATGAAGACAATGCCTTGGTTTTCTTTTTTTTTTTTTGATTTTGATGAAGAATGAATTTGCTTGGCTTGGTTGATTGGTTTTGTGTTTGTTTTAGTTAATTACCTATTTGCCCTTGATTTTGTGTGGTTAAAAAGCCACCACATCTCCTTCCTTCCCATGTCATGCCTATGTCATGCTGTGATGTCATCCTTCCCTCTTTGTCCTCCTCTCATTGGTTGGGTGACATCACTCTCTCTAATCCCTTTTGATTAACTTCCTAATTGTTTGCCTAATGACCTCTGATTTGTTATACGGTTCGCTTAACTTTCGTTCTCGTTTATCGTTTGAAGGATCATACCCGGGATCTTATTACTTAGGTTCCCTTAACCTTTCTCAATACATTATATTCCTTTTTATGATCCTCTATTATAATCCTTTAATTTAAATCCTTTTTATCCTATTACCTTATACTCAATTCTCTCCGTATCTAGTGGATTTCCGGGAAAAATCAAAGTGTTCGGATTTGGATTCTGACGATCTTTACATACACTTATATCCCATATAAAGTACTAATAAAATCTCAAAATATCCATATCAGAACCCCTACATAGTGTGGCATGAAAAATTTTCTCATTCAGCAAAAACACTATTCATAAGGGTTTCAAAATTTCCCAAAAATTGGGGTTATTACACTTTGCCCGCTGGGTGTATAATACGTTGACTTTTGTTTGAAATGCTCTCGCAAAGAGCGACGGTACAACAAAACTACTAGAAGGATTCACAATTTTAATAAACCTAGAGTTAAAAAGAAAGAAGAAGTAATGATTTGAATATGAATGAGACAACCACATAGTACTTAAGATGGCCAGTCTTTCATACCGTATGGCATACAACACATGATTAGGTGGCGTCCCACCCGACTCTTTGTCATTCCGACAAGTGTCTCATCATAACACTATTTATCTCAATCAGAAAACAAAACTCAAGGGGAACAATTAAGTTTGAAAGGAATGCAAAATCCTCCGTTTAGATAGCATCAGAAAGAATTTATTAAGAAAAGGAGTTCATACATTTTTAGGAATTAAAAAGGCATATACGCTGTAATGTTGAGGACAAGAATGATACCATTGGTCACCATCCACATTCCACTTATATTCATCTTTCGAGTTTGATCGATCATATCCCAATTGTATCGTATAACAACTTTAGAAGTATGCTAAAATGCCTTCGCAACTAAGCATTATGGTAGATTCTTACTTGTAACGTCGCACCTACACATGTAATACTTTAACAATTCGATCGTAATGGCGTTCTTATCAAATAACCTTGAGTTTCCTCTTTTTAATCTGGAATAACCATGAATCATTCAACATAGCGATCATTTTATTAACAATATTCTTCCTTTAGAAAAGTCTGGAAATTTTCCCAATCTTTTTGGTCATGCTCAGGCTTCCGTTTAATTAATGAATTCTTTGAACTCTAATAATCCCAGTAATTGGATGAATAATTACTCCATACACTTGTTCTGTTGTTAATCCTATCAGACAATACTTGCACCCACTTCTTCATAATCACAGGTTACCTCGTTCTCCAAATTAACAATACTGAGTCTGAAACAACATCCTTCCAGATAATCCGGGTCTTTTAACAAACAAGAAACTCAAGTAGTAATTTGACAACCAAGGTTTAAAACTTATTTTATTCAAAAAGGCTTTTAGAAATTTTTGTGTGGAAATTTTTTTTTTTCCGAAAACTTGTTAAAAATTTTTGAAAATTTTGAAAATCACACCTCTGGTTGTTCTCACTATATGAGTTGGTTGTTGTCCTTCTTATGACCAAATACCAAGTTAAAGAACGATCACTCAAAGGTCCATTCACTTCCATTTGTCTCCTCTCCTTCATTGGGGTCTATTACTTTCCTTAATCAATAAAAACTTCCGTTGTCGTTGCACGTTATCTTATTCGTAGCTTCACATTAAGGCTCTCATACTGGTAGTACTCCCGTTAACCACTCTGCAATCATTAAGTGGAACAGAATATCCAATAGTCAACAAGTCAGCTAATGTCACATCATCTTGTTAAAATATATATCACATCACAACATCATTAATTTCAAGAAATCTTCAGATCCCTAATATCCTCTAACTCTCTCTCTTCAACACTTATCTACTCCATTTCACAAGCTAGTCATGAGTGGCCTAATTACTAACAGCTTCTTGTAACCTGATAACAGCTATCCTCTGGAACACTTAAATCTTCTTTCTAAACTCCTTCTCACCTCAATTTGTATCTCAATACTTACCATTTACTGCAGCTATCGTGTCCCTTCTCGCAAATGCTGTTGTTTTATTGGAAAGGTTTTTAAACTGAGGATATAAAATATGATGTATAGTAAACGGAAAAGATACATCCATAGTTGAATGTTCAAAAGAACAAGAAGAAGCAAATGAAGGTTCTTGAATAGGTAGTCTCATATCAAAAGATGATAGAATAGCGTTGAATAACTTGGAGATGCGTAACTGTCATAACAGAACATAGTACCACTAATACTGATGGAAGAACAAGGCGTAAATTGAATCGAGAAGAAGATGACGATCCTTAAACGGAAAGCTCCAAACGATCAGTTGATGTAGGGAAATCAGGATCTGCCATTGCCGTTGCCTGGATATCACGTCGCGAGTTAAGAATCCCGAATCGCAACACGGATCGTGTCGGGGACCTACTATACAGTCATACTCAACCTCACGATGGCTTATCTTTCTATTTCCTATTCCTAATCCTAACCCTCTACCCAATCCCGACTATCTAGGCTTGTTTCAGTGACTTATAACCTATAGCTCTGATACCAACCTGTGGCGCCCTCCAAACCCGGGTCAGAAGTTTGGAGTCCACAACATATACACAAAATATAAACCTGTATATAAAATATTATTTGCAAGGACCCTTCTTTACTTAACCACGGATCGCAATAGGTTAAAGTATAAAAACAAGCCACAACCTTAACTTTTATTACAACGTACCAAATCCCAACTAATTTAATTTACAACTGATATGAAATTATTCTTACAATCTTACTATCTCACTACTGCATTAAGCTCCTGCTAGCTCGATCAATCATAATCTGGAATCCTAGCTCGAACATTGAACTGGGAAACCTCGCTATCAACCATATCCTTCTTAACTGTAGAATACATAAAAAGATTCGCAAGAGTGAGCTAACTAGCTTAACAAGTCATATTATCAATAACTGAGGTTAAACAATAATAAATGAGGTGATTCAAAGGAATCAAGTTTCCTATTAAACAGTCAATAAAATTGGATATTCATTTTAAGTTTTTAAAACCAAGGTTAGGCTGCTGATTAGTCACGCACTAACCCCGAGCAAAGCACACAGTACTGCTCTAACTACTGGATCCAAAGCACACATTGGCCTAACTTGACCATCGATATGGTCTGACCACGAATCTGGTCCACACAAAGAAAACTATCCAATTCTAAAGCATTTCAATATGATAAACAATAGAGTTCAATAAAACCAGATCATAATCGATAACCATAAAACATTTGTAAAAGAGCATGGTAAAAATTTATAGTTACCAAAAAGGGTATGTCAAAATACATAAAAGAAGTGGCCTCCAGCCGGTAGGATAATCGAATATTAGATGAATAGTGTTTTTACAAGGTTTTAGTACTTTGATATCACAAGGTATGGTTGAGTATAAAAGTTTTTGTATGTGTAAACAATTATGTTCCAGTGTTTGGTATATATGATGGATATATATTTGTGGAGTGGTATCTTATTTGTGTGGTTTAGTATCTGGTAAATCAACAAGAAATGGTTTACAAAGAATAAGGCTTACGGCTCAAAGATCAAATGTTGTGGCTCAGGTTCAAGGCTGAAGGATTCAAAATATGTACAGTATAAAACAGAACTATTTTGGGTATTAACAATATGTCATAAGAGAATTTAGAAATATTTGCATTGTATCTTGAGAAAGGTTTAGAAATACTTGCCTTATCATAATCGATTTCAACTTCACTTGTACTTGTCTAATGACCCCATTCAACAATCACTCGTCTGCTTCTCCTATGCCTCGCTTATATCCTCTGATCACTTGTTGTATTTTCTACATGTAAATTCTATTTTCTGATCACTTGCTTCTCTTTCTTACGCCTTTCTTACTCTGCTAGGCATCATAAGTATCTATTAATATTTAACTCATACCATTCTATTCGACATACACTTCTATCTACCCTTCGTTTTACCCAAATCCGATTAACGGATTGAAAGTTACGCTATAAACAAGTAATCACCGAACATATAGACCGACAGTCAACCAACAAGTCACATATAACAAATAACACGTCAAATAATCAATGACATCTCATTTATAAAGAAGTCTCGGTTCGGGTATTTAAAATGATTTTTAAAACATTTTTCGGAATTAAAACGGGTCGTTGGATCAATTTCAGAGTAAAAAACAAGGTTCGGTTGGCCAATTCTGGCTTCGAAACAATTTTATAATAATTATCGAGCCTTGGAAATAATTTAAAATAATATTTTAAAGCTCGAAACTATTTTTCGGAATTTTTTAAATCATTTTTAAATAATAACTCTAATTAAATAATTAATAATTAATTAAATCAATTAATCAATTAATTTTCGAATTAATTGACTAATTAATCAATTAAAAATTAACATAAATTAATTAAATAATTAATTCAGATTTATTTTTGAATTAAAAATAATTTTTGGAATTAAAATAATGATTTTTGAAATTAAAATAATCATTTTCGGATTTTTCTGAAATTAAAAACAATTTAAAAAATAATTTATAAAAAGAAATCCGAAATTTGAAAGAATTCAAAACAGGAATCCGGAATTTTTAAAGTTCTGGAAACTTCAGGTACTAACTTGCAAAAATGCCAAAAACACTTCTGATTTACGGAACTTTTGGATCAAAACCGGGTCAAACCGGGTCGGAATTCCGGGTCACCAAGAACAGAAACGGGTCGCGAAGAACCCAGTTTCCGGTGACCGGAAAATAACCCTGGCGAGCCCCGATTCGATCAAAAACGGCATGATTTTACATGATTCAGGTGGGGTTTTCGTTCCAAATCACGTCAGGAGTTCAAATCAAACCACAAACAAACTAAATGATATCTGGAAACAAAATTTCGGCCAAAAGCTTCAAGAACACCGGTGAGAACTTCAAATCACAACTCACTCCTCTACAGGCCTCGTCGATTTGCACAACTTATACGAATCGATTACAAATTTCAAGGGGAACAAAACCCACCCCTCTAGAACGTCTATCAATTCCAAAATAAGAAACCCCCAAATCGAATTGAAAACATTCAAAGTAATATAAACCCTAATTTCTAAATTCCGAGAATCAAACCCAAAATTACACATGTTATTGAACTCCAAATTTGAAGTATAATATATCAAAATGATCAGGAAAACAAGCTCTACAACATACAATCATCAAATCATTCAAACCATCATCCGTACAAAAATTCATAATTTAAATACCAAGAAATTCGAATATAAATCATTAAATAGGAAATCACCTGATGTTTCTGGGTTGAAATTGATGGAAGATTTGGATTCTAGATTTCAGTAGCTTCGTTTTGAATATATGTACGCCAAAATCGGATATCAGTAACGCTTTCGAATTTTTGTTTGATTACGAAGAACAAAATATAATTATAGTATTTTCTCTGTAAAAACTCTGTAAATACTATTTGCAATTGATTTCCGGTACAAAATAAAATACGGTAGAAGCTATTTATAATTACGGAAAATTAGTATCCCGTTGAATCATTCCAGATATAAAACGGTACGTTTATTTATAAAAAATGATCCAAACGGTATCGGTTTTCGTGATAATTATCCAAATCAGTACAATTTGTACTGCGGTCTTGGTCTCAGCGCCTGGTTACACGTATTACGAAGTGATAATTGTAATAGTTTAATAAAAAGCTCCCGTTTATCAAAAATACGAGTTTTATTGATTTACCGAAATGAATACTGTATCGAAAATGTTGCGCCGGGACCCGCGCAGGACAAACCGTACGCCGGATCGAAAAAGTCAAAACACGGAATATGCTCGGAATATTACAATTAGGTTAAGAAGGAGTTCTCGGAAGAGTTTCGGGTTCTAAAAACGTAACAACGGATGACGTCAGTTGGTTCCCGTTTTTATAAAATAGATTTTAAATACCCGGAAAAAGATTTTATAAAATTCATATGATTCCTATATATTCATAAATCAACATAAAAATAATTAGGAAGGTATGACAATTATCTATATTTTATTTGGAACATATAAAAATTGAAATACTTAATTAATAACATTTTTAAACATTCAAACACATTTAACACTTAAATAATTCACAGAATAGATACTGAATACATATAATAATTATCTATTAGCAAAAATAATTGCACGATATATCCCGGATATTACATCTTATGTTCCGAGGTACTCCCGATAAGTCATTCAATAAAACCCTTGGGATCTCACTTGTTATCTGGATTCTTTTTAACTTAGGTACTTTCTTATTATTATCCTTTTACATGCGCTAGTCACGCCTTATATTGCTTCTGTATCCAGAAACTTACCTTACTATGGGCTTCTGTACACTTTACACTTCGCTCCTTCTGAAACCACTCCTTGCCATAATACAGGACAACCAACTCAATCCTAAAATCATATCAAATCCTTCTAGCTCGGAGGGTGTCAGATCAACTACAACTACTTCCAACTTCTAAATGCTTAATTTCTTGGTTCTTTTGAAAGTTCTATCTTTAACTGAACTAGATGTTGGTCTCTGGGATGTAATATCTTGAATAACCGTTTTACAACTTCTTGCAATATGCCCACTCTTCCACAATTGTGACACGTAACTCTTAGAGTTTTGGGGTTGCATTCTGACATATGACGACCCTTATATCCATATTTGAAACATTGCACATTCTTTTTACACAATTGCTATATATCCTGATATAGGACTCACAGTCCATTGCTCACTTGACTGACTGAACTGGAGTGGAAACAACTAAGGTAATACCAGACCTAGTTCGAGAAAACTTTATCTCCGAAATATCTTACTCCTACTTCGGCCAAACTGATCCTACAATTCTTGATTAGATTCTTCTTGATCTACCTTATCCATAACACCTTTCAATTTCCTTTTCTTATCATTCTCTTTCTTAACAGTCACCCCTAATTACCTTCCATTACTAGGGCGGCCTGAACCATAGAGGAGTATGTCTTGCGTTGCAATACCACCACTCCTCTGCGAATTTCAGGTGTCGACCCTTGTTGGAATCTCCTTACTTTCTGAATCTCCATACTTATATATTCAAGAACTAATCGGGCCAATTCTATAAACTTGGCCTCACATTCCAACACACAGCTTCCACCTTGATTCAGTTCCAAAAACTCAAGTTCTATTTGACTCCGCACACAATCTGGGAATTACTTTTTCCAAAAAAAAAACAACTCAGTAAACCTAGCCCATGAAACAGGGCCTTCTCCTTCTATCATTCCGGTTAATTCCCACCAATAATTCACTTCATTCCCTAGGAAGTAGCTTACATAATTAGTCTTAAAATTATCACTTACTTAGACAAGCCTGAATGCTTCCTCCATCTCTTTTAACCATGCTCCAACAGTTACTGGATTAGGTTCACCTTTAAACTTAGAAGGGTTAACATTCCGAAAAGATTTGAGATAAACACTTAGGTTCAGTCCTTGTTGTTGTTGCTGCAACAGTAGTTACCGCTGCTGAACTTGTTAGATTAACCGCAACTGTTGTCGCTACTGCTGGCGCAACAAATCTTGAATTTCATTTATAGTTGGATCCTCTGCAAAACTACTACTATTTTCTTTAGAATGGGTAGCTTTCTTAGGTGGCATCTTCCTGAGATATATAAATGGGTTTATTCAAAACATAACAAAATATTTAACAAAATATCACTGTTTTTAACAGTGCACCTGTATCAGGAAAATGCTGCCCAATAAATAACCCATGTCCTTAATATTGGGGTCCATGTACAAAAGAAATCTAGATTAATAGCACTAGCGATCATAGCAACAATGACAGTAGCAGAATCAATAACGGTTCAGGAAAACTAGAATACTGCTCACCATAGCGTAGATCCTTAATACAATAGCAACAGACCACTTCCCGTCACTACTCTATTATCACATTAACACCAATCCAGTATACTACGAGACTTATCTCGTCATATCAACCACCCACCTTGAACAAACTATTTAATTAGGTCAATTTAAGGAACGCTGGGCTCTTCTAGGCACCAAAGTCCAAATTTCAACCAATTACTCTTCTAGAGAGGATTTCTTTTCACCCACGAGCGGTTCATCCACCATTGACTTACTTTTCCCGAGGTTACAACTCTATCCTTAGATCCTGAACTCTCGTGGTTACCATTATTCATAAATAACGCCCTGATACAAGGCTTTCCCTCTTCCTGACAGTTACTCTGACTTGCTTTCAATAACGAGGACCATCCAATTGCAGAAATTCATTATCATAGAATATTAAAGGAAGTTTCAAACTCAAGGGAATCAAATAAGAATAAATTATGAAGAAGATGTAGGTATGACTGAGAGCAACCATACAAGTACACAAGATGGCCAGTCTTAGTACCGCATAGTTCACAACACATAACTTGGTGGCGTCCCACCAGACCCTTTTATCACATAGACAAATGGTCAATTCATATGCATTGTTTGTACCAATCAGCCGATAGAATCACTGAGAAAAGAAACAATACTTAAATAGGAAATTCACAAATAGGGAGAGAGAAAGATCTGGTTTATAATAGGATCAACAGAATCCTAAGTTGCTTACTTCGAGTTCTCAACTTTCTCACAGGAAAAAAAGCGACTTATGGGATATGAAACAATTATTCAGGAAACAAAATACATTTCAAGAAAGAAATAGAAGGGTTCAAAAATACCAACTCCCGTTCTGATCCACATTCACTATAAACTTGATCGTCATAGCAGGCACTGATTATTATCACGCTATCCGAGCTCACCAAGGTCACAAATTTCGTCTAACCACACTCCTTGACACAAAAGATGCGATATTTAGGAATAACGTTAGCGTCTCTTCAACTGACATAACAAGGGTCCGCTTAAGGCTGAATCCTTGTAATCAGACTTGTTTTCTTGAGGGAAAAACTAGAAATCTCTATTAAATGCTACTAATAGTATCTATGTGAAGGAAACGTGCTCTAAGTTAGGGCAGTTCCAGTCAATCCTCAACAAACATCAGGGTTACACCTTAGAAACCCTTGACTGAACTCTTAGACTCGCTCCTCTGATCGAGTCCCTGACTCACATCTACACATAAACCTTCTTTCACTATTTTGACTCCATTCTTAACCTAAATCAGGGACTCAAACCTGTAGCTCTGATATCAACTGTGACGGCCTCAACCCCGGGGTCAGGAGTTGACGTCATCAACAACAATAATAACGAACATAATATAATCAATTCCAAGATAGAATATAAATACGACCCCTTTTTCCAAGATCTTTTCCAGGTTTAAGTATGATTTAAGTTACAACTATTACAACCTAACTAATTGCAACCAATCCTGACATAACTAACCCTACGCAGCAACTTAACATATCAACTTTGATCCAGCACAACTACCTCAGAGGAGCCTGACACGAAAGGAGCTGGAACTCTGCCCTGATTACCACGCAAGAATCTCCTAGGCATTTGCAATACATATCAAATATTCTGCAAGGGTAAGCAATTGCTTGCTCAGCAGCACCACTATATGAATAGCAAGTAAAACAGTTTATGATAAAGCAGTGATAGGAACAGAGATTATAGCTCGCTTGCAGAAATATGTAAAACAATTCATAATCTGGATACTCAAAACTAGCATGCTTTCAACAAAACAAATGTAGTAGTGTGCTGTGTACAATTACCAGAGTTTAATTCTAGCATGCCATTTTCATTTCCAAATCCACAATATAACTTACTTGTTCCATTACAAGAATCACAAAGCCAAATCAGATACTTACGGATATATGAAGAAAACTGATCAGGCTATCAACACTGGATGGCTCTCACTGCCATCCTAAATACCTGTTCCGGAACTCAGAGACTAGTTAGGTCTCTGACCTGCTGGACTAATCGGTTTTATATTGCGCACAACCGAATTAGCCTCTTACGCCACCTCAATAGGCCTACTCTGGCCTAACGTATCCCATATCTGATCGTTTTATCCAGTTTTTAAAATCACTTGTACCTATCTCATTTTCAAAATCATTTATTTAACCAGCACACATATAAAATTCAGTTCACAATTCATTTCTTTCGAGATAGGTACCTTTCGAAGTTACTTTTCCCCAAAACAATTTGAAAACAGTGATTTATAACTACAGGGGATACGTAACTTAAAACATTTCTGTTCCATTACGAAAGTAAAACATTTAGCTATTCATATGCACTGAACCATAAAAGAATGGTCAGGGGTACTTGCCTTACAGAGCTTTACAACTATCACTGACTGGTCTGATAGACTTGAACGTTCGGCCTCTCATGGAAAAATGACTGTCTTACTAGAAGACCTCTCTACTTCGCAACAATCTATCTCAAGATAGTATCCAAGACTCTCAGGGTCCTTTGCTTGGATCCTCGCTACGCTTGTCGACTGATCACTAGGTTATCTTGATTTTATATCAATTCTCGAGTCCTTTGACTAGAACCTACAGAGCCAAAATACCCTACGTTAGACGTCTAGGTATGCTTGACATATCCTCAATAACACATCTACCCATTTGATATCAAATCCCGACTCGTAATTATATAGATTATAATAACACATGCAACAATTAGGGTTCACGTTCTCAGAAATCAGTTCGGTGTTTGTTTCCAGAAAATACGTATACTATTTATTTTACGAAATTAGGGTTATTGGTTATAGCAAAACAATTTACCACTACATACAATCAGGTTTTGCACAAAATATATTTATATACTTATTTATACTCGCTCGATGTTCCGATAATTACAGGGTATGTCCCATATTTTCTAATTTAATTTCAAGAAATTCGGGCAGCACCTCCTCTGTTTATCCGTCTACCCATCGAACAACTCGACGTTAATTCACAAACACAACCAATCAATCACACAATCCAACATTCCACAAATTCCAATCGCTGACTTATATCAGCTAACTATTATTATTCACGTTTTTATACTTATTTATTTTAAAATATTAGGACTCATAAATAATCATCACGGTCCACCGTCGGCGCGGCAAAAATTTGTCGGTGCCCGATTAATTTCGGGTTTCCATACAAATTTTCACCAATTAATCCAATAATAATCTTCCCGCATAAAATAATTATTTCACAAACATTTCTGAATTGATTTTCTGCATACAAGAATCAAAACTAATAAAAATTGCAGCCCAGCAGGAAGCACGCGCAACACGCGCCCCAAACGGGAAAACAATTAAAGAACACAACGGAACAGGGGAGACAACGCACACAGGCAACCCGTACGTGCCGGCCACCTCGCCGGAAAAATCACAGCGGCGGACAGAACTAAGGGAGAATCAGGCAACAATCGGCAACCAAGAAAATGTAGAGCCACACAGACATAGGACATATATACATACATGCATGTGTATATAAATGCACCATCAACAGAAGTAAATCGGAGCAGCCACCAAGCCGAACCGACGGCAGCTCATCGGAATAATAGAAGGAACGGCGCCCAGAGAACAGAAAACAGGGAGAAGAAAATAGGGAATACAATAAATAGAAGGAAGAAGTAGATTTATATACCGAGCAAAGAATAGAAAATAAAGGGAGATGAGACAGTTGAGATCGAGTGATAGGAGGAAGAAGGTTACCCTGTGGTTTGTTTGTACCGAGTGACAGATGCGGAAAAAAGGAACATTACACGTGTACTTTTAATTTACTAAATACTAACACGCAAGTTTTAAAATAAATACGATAATTTAAAGGCCTATTTCGGCCCTGGAATTCAAAATTAACGAACCAGGATGCGCATAAACAAATTTCAGAAAATTACAAAACTAAGCGTAAAATGTTACAAATATTCCGGAATAAGTAAAAACATAAATTTTGTAGAGTTAAAATGATTTCTGAAATTGGATTTATAACCGGTTTTATCAAATAAACGAATCAGCGCGCGTTTGAAATTAATTATGAAAATTCCCGAAATAATTTTAAAATTCTCGGAATATTCCAAACTTAAATAAATATGAGTTTCAGAATTTTTGAAGAATTTTGGAATTAAAAACGGATTTTACAAATAAATGCACTCAGAAAATTATACAGGGCTAAATAGTTAATAAAATATTAATTTTTAAATTTTATAAAATCCCAAAAATAAATATTGATATTATAAAGTCATGAAAACAATTTTAGAGACAATCCACATTTTGACACATATAATCTTGTATTTAAATCCACTTTTAAAAGTGAAAATAATTCAATACAAGTCCATAATTAATTACGAGGACAATTCCAGTACATCAAAGATCACACATACCTAATAATAAAACAACACATAGCTAATAGAAGCTATACACATATTTTGCTTATTTAACAATTCCCTAATTACGTATTTAAATAATACAGAAATACACGAGTCGTTATACTAAATCTTATTCCTCCAACTATGGCTTTCATCTAAGATCCCATGTTTAAGATCTTGAACGATTGGAACCCAAATTCTGTATGAATACCTCATTAATCCCTTATCATCTTTCTCGGTATTAATCTCTTCTCCAGTCATTGGCTCTCTGCCTTCATTCATCACTTTTTCTGGGCACCATACGATATTTTCCAGTAATTTGGGCTGCATTGCAAATCTCAACAGCTTTTCGGTACCGGCTCCGGTTACCTTCACTTTTATTTTAATTTTCTCAAAATCTTTTATCAACTCTCCCGAAGACATTATCATATTGAGTCTCTCCTTTCTACTAAGGGCGTTAGCCACTATATTGGCTTTCCCTGGATGATAAAGAATCTCCTACACGTAGTCGTTGATTATCTCTAACCACCTCCTCTGGCGCATGTTGAGCTTTTTCTGTGTAAAAATATACTTGAGCTCTTGGGGTTTGCGTAAACCTTACACTTCTCTCCATAAAAGTAGTGCCTCCAATATTTAAGGTAAAACTATTGTCGTGAGCTCAAGATCATGGGGGGTATCGAATTTTATATTCCCTTAATTGTCTTGACGTGTACATGATTACCTTACCATGTTGCATAAGCACGCACCCTAATTCCTTGTGCGAAGCATCACTATAAATCACAAAATCTCTTTTTTTCCCTCTGGTAACGCCAACGCAGCGGCCGTCACCAATCTTTTATTCAGTTCTTGGAAGCTGTTCTCGCATTCCTCTATCCATTCCAACTTCTCAGTCTTACGAGTAAGCCGTGTGAAATGGGCTGTGATCTTTGCAAAATTTTGAACGAACCTACGGTAGGAACCGACAATTCCGATCTCTTGTAGTCGCCCTGACTACGGTCACCAATTCCTCAGTGATCAAATTTTTAATCATGTCAGGATCCTCCTCGGAATCCTCCTCAGCAACAATCTCTCCTGGGACAACCTCCTCAACGGCTACATCCTCAATATGAGCATTATCTGGTCCCTCGTTAGGACGCTCTATCGGATCCACCATCTAATCTCCAATAAGTAATATAACAACATCGCGCTATTGCTCTTTAACCTCAGGGTTCGGTGCCCCGCTACATGGATCTATGTTACTATTATGATATTTATAAGGGTTTCCATAAAGGTTTTAACTGTCAGTACTACGTTAGGTAGTCCGACTATGAACTTGGCAAGAGTTCTTATTATCTTAGTGAACTTATTATTTTAACGTCACATCATCTCTGAGGTTTATAACGCTTAGCTCTGATACCATTTCTATAACACCCCCAAATCCGGGGTCGAGGATACAGGTTGTCACGAGTTCTATTTCCCTCAATAACACTTAATATTAATAAACAACCAACTACGATGTACTGTGACCCCACAATATACACACACACACCACAAGTTATAGTCTCAAAGATAAATACCCAAAATAACACAAGTCATTTTATTCCACAATTATAAGTCATTACACCTTAAAAGGGTTTCTGAATAAATTTACAGATTCTTAGCCATTATTACAATTCATAAATATACATAAGTCCGGTACATCAAAAGTTAAAAGCCTAGCTTATTGGTAGTTCCTACCTCAGCTACAACGACATCAACACCTACAGGAAAGTGCTGAATATTTCCTATCCGCTTGTGAATTGGGAGCTTGGTCCTCTTCATCTTGTTTAGCTATTGTTGTGTGATGAAAGAATTAAGCAAGGGTGAGCAACAAGCCCACCAAATTAACATGTATAATAATTAACAATATATGAACATTCTCATAGTACTCATGAAAGTCTTGGTCAAGAAGAAATGAACCAAGTTTGATATCTTAATACAACGAAGTCACAAAATATTCAGTATATATATAAATATATACTTCTTAAAATCTTTGAAATCCTCTGACATGTATAATATACACATATTTCTATTTTATAACTGTATAAAAATATCGTTGCAAGGTGATCTCATATATCTAACCTTATCTCAACATTTTTCTGAAAATCTTTGTCATGCATAAGATAATCATTAACTAGATATAAGTTGAAAAGATGAAGTTACAAGACACTCCAATATACTTATATCTTTTCCGAATACTACTTGAACTACCACCGTTCGAGGTATAATTAGTTCATCCCATAGATGAATCTACAAGAAAAAACTTATATAGAATCAATCTTTGAAATATCATCAAAATGAAATGAAGTTACGAGATACTTCATTTGATGAAAACATCATTTTGAAAACTCGACCCTACCAACACTCAACAATCGCCCAGTCGTAGCCTTTCTATCGAAGTGCTCTGGGTAGTGTTGCAGAAATATCCAACTGGATGATGAACTCATTACGGGAGTTTGCCGCGCCAAGAAGACCACTCACGATGATCAGTCGCAGTAGTGCAACCCCATAATTTTCTACATGTTGAGGAGAATAGTCGGATTTACTTGTCGACCGAACGCTGGACTCCTAAGGAATAGACCGTCTTAGCGGAACTTCCAGGTCATTTGGCCAATATAATAAGGCTGGGCCATCGCCACTCGACCACTTACGCCACTCCTAGTTTAGATAAAATCCATGACACTGAAACGTAAAGCTCGCCCCCCTTTCCCCAAGTAGAAACTTGTTAATACAGCTCCACCAAGAAGCCATATCTAGTTGGAAAGGAAAACTCACCGATATTTCCTAGGAGATGCCTGTTAATGGATTAAACTCATTCCAAGAATTTTACTTCCCGGGTGTTGGGTAAGTAATCAAAAACTCGTTTATCAAAACAGCAACCTTGTTGCGAATATAAAAAAATACATCATGGAGCCGGATCCCTCATATTTTTAAGCGAGTATTTAAATCCCCTTCGAAAGGATGATCTTAAATTTGAAAACAAGTTTTGGGATCCGCTCTAACCTTTGAAATCATTTTGAAGACTCAAAATATTTTTGAAAGCGTCTGGAATAAGGATGATTTGATAGTATCAATTATTTTCCGAATACTTGGCAAATATTAAAACATTATTCTCTAATTAAGAATATTATTTAATAAAATAAGCGGAGTCATAAGTCCTCGAATGAATATTCAAAATAATATTTATTAAATAAAATAAGGGGTCATAAGTCCTCAAATGAATATTCGAACTAATATTCATTAAATAAAATGAGCGGAGTCATAAGTCCTCGAATGAATATTCAGACTAATATTCATTTATAATATAAAACTATCAAATAAACATTATTCGATTAATAGTTTTGAAAACTATTTATATATATATATAATATACTCGGGAACATCGCCTCCCGGTTTAGAAAAATGTTCAACTCTGGGTCCCCTATACTAAGGGTATACGCAAATACTGCTTATCTCTAGCATAGGTATAATGCATATTATAATCAATTGAATAAAAAATGAGATATCAAGATTAAGAAACAGGCATTCATATATGTATATATATCATATCAACATGCTCCCATATATCGCAAGTCTTACTAATAACAACTATGCACTTATTACAAGATAATGCATATACAAATATATACATCACAACAACAGTATAACGGGTAGAAAACTTGTATGAGTGTTCCGGGGTAGACTTAAGCTTGGAGTGGGTCCGGTAACCTATGAACAACAACATATGCCGGAATTAGACCATGGTCGCTTAAGAAACTAATCAAAACTCAATCATACCCTAACGGTCGCTTACGGCCGCCTATACGCTTAACGATTTGCGTTAATCCCTTGCGTACCCTCAGCTCCACCAATTTTAATAAATTAACTGTTACGAATTTTAATGCGACTCTTTCGCGAGTACTTTACCAACTGCCTAATTCACCTTACATAATTGTTTTATGTTTCGATTAATCATTTAATGGTCTCAATTATGGTCTCAAAGTTACTCGAGGTTTCGTGGTTCGCTCACGAAATGGCATTTCTTAAAATGGTCATTTCTCATCGCTTATAACTCGGATTTAGGCGAAGACATATCAAAACGAAGCTCGTAACATGAAATATCTAAACATGGCAAAGGTCAGAAGCTTACAGTGAGTTAACGGGTCCTAAAGTTTCATGAAAAACAGTCTAAGGAAAAAGAGCATTACGACGGCTATGTTTACGAGATTCCAAAATAATTACCACTCTAAATCCTCATTAATTCACTCACAATCACCATCACAACAATATTCAACCATCATACTACAAAATCAGTCCCCAAATCCAAGTTTTACCAATTTATCCAATCAATCAAAGACCCAATATTCAAAACAAATACAAATCTACCAAAACTACTTATAATCAAAGATCAAGCCTTAATACTAACAATGCTTCGATAAAACTTAATGGAATCATAAAATCAAAGCTAGGGTTTGTAGTTTATACCTTACTTAGATCCTTAAACCACTTACAAGAGATTTTAATCCTTAATAGAGCCTTGATCTATGTTTATCATGTTTAAACTTGCAAAGGAGTTCAAGAAATGAGTTAGAACTTTTGGAGTCACAGTTTATCCGATTTAAAGAACTGTAAATATGAGGGTCTTAGCCTGATAATTTGGACGAGACTTGTGAACAAGAATTGTAGGCCATCTCAATACCTTTCCAACGAGCTATAGAACACAACATTTGAGTCAGTATTGAAGGAGATATGGGAGTTTGAAATTACTGGTATTATTTTGGCCGAGAGCAAGAAGGTTGGAAATGGGGGGAGAAAAATGAAATGTTGCTTGGTTGATTTTTTTGAATTAAATGAAATGCTTGGTTGAAAATTAACCTTTCAAAATATCTTTGCTTTTGCTTTAATAAAGAGATGATCTCACCTTAATACATCATCACAACGACACTTGTTCAATCCTTATGGTTGGATGATGTCATCCTGCCCTAGTCCCTTTGATTAGTGCTTAATTACTTGGCTAATGACCGTTATCTGTTATACGGTTCGCTTAACTTTCGTTTTCATTTGTCGTTTGAGGGATCATATCCGGGATCTTATTACTTGGGTTCCCCTAAACCTTTCTTAATATCTTATATTCCTTTAATGATCCTTTACTATAATCCTTAAATAAAATCATTTTAATTATGTTACCTTATACTTAATCCTTTCGATATCTGGTGGATTTTCGGGAAAAAATCAAAGTGTTCGAATTTGGATTCTGACGATCTTTACATACACTCATTTAATTTATGGAATACTAATACAATCTCAGAATTTCCAAAACAGTACTCATATATAGTGTGGTCTGATAATTTTCCTTAATCAACATCATCAGCAAAAAGTTACTATTCATCAGAGTTTCAAAAATTCCAAAAATTGGGGTTATTACATGATCCAAGCAATCTTCTTCCCCTTGGAGATCCTGATGATCCTACTCCACCATTCACTAAAGAGATAATGAGTGCCCATATCTCAAGGAAGTTCAAGATGCCAATCCTCAAACCCTGTCGGGAATGGCTCAAAGATGGTATAGTCGTTTGCCTCCGAACTCTAATGGGTCCTTCAGAGAATTAAGTCAGGCTTTTATTAAGCAATTCATTAGCGAGAGAGTGCATGAGAAAAGTTCAGCATCCCTCATGAGCATAGTGCAGGGAACAAAAGAGTACTTGAGGGATTACCTGAATCGTTTCACCAAGGAAACCTTGAAAGTCCCAAACCTTGACAACAAGGTAGCCATGATAGCACTGTAATAGGGAACAAGGGACGAGTTCTTCAAGATGTCATTGGCCAAAGGCCCCCCTGTAAGTATGTTGCAGCTCCAAGATAGGGTCGGGAAATACATAAAAGTGGAGGAGAGCATGAGGAAGACAGTAGTAAGTAACGAGCCCTTTAGAGGCAAGAAGCGGAAAACCGATCTGGAATATATTGCTAAGGACAAGTATCCTAGAACTGAGCAAAACCCCAATTCAACCCCGAAGAAGGGAGGACCTGGGCAAAAGTTCACTAAATATGCTAAGTTGAATGCTCCTAGAAGCCAGATCTTGATGGAAATCGAGAAAGATTTCACAACGATGCTGGTCACGACATCGATGAGTGTAGGCAATTGAAAGATGAAATAGAGTTCCTCATTCGGAAAGGAAGATTGAGCAAGTATACTAGAGACGGGGGAGATAGGAACAACGATGGGAGAAAGAACTTTGAAGATTGCAGGAGGGACCAAAACAATCAAGGGCGGAATCCCCAGCCTAGGGGACCGGTGATAAATGCAATCTTTGGAGGGCCGCGACCCCGAGGGCCTGTGATAAATACAATTTTTGGAGGACCAACTGATGTTGGATTATCCAGGAACTCCAGGAAACCGTATACTAGAGAGGTTATGCATATTGTTGGGGAAGCCCCGAAAAGGGCCAGGACAGGAGTAACAATGACATTTGATGATTCTGACTTGGAGGGTGTGAAATTTCCTCATGATGACCCGCTGGTCATAACACCAATAATAGGGAATAGCCCGGTGAAGAGGGTCCTTGTAGATAACAGTGCCTCGGTGGACATTTTACTCCATGATACCTTTTTAAGGATGGGTTACAATAACTCTCAACTAACCCCGACCGATATGCCAATATATGGATTCACAGTAGTGAAGTGCCTCGTGGAAGTGATAATTAAGTTTTTAACAACCATAGGTCAAGATCAAAGACAAGCAACTCAAATGTTGGACTTTGTGGTGGTAAAGGCTAGTTCAACTTACAACGCGATCATGTGAAGAACATGAATACATGCCTTCAAGGCAATCCCTTCCTCCTACCATTCAGTGATGAAGTTTCCCACCCGGAATGGGATTAGAGAAGAGAGAGGAGATCAAAAGATGGCAAGGAGTTGTTACGTGGCCTCTCTTAGGGCAGATGGAGTTGGGGGGCAAGTTCTGCCTATTGAAGATCTGGATATCCGAGAGAATGATGAGAAAAGAGGGAAGCCAACATAAGACTTGGTTTCGATTCCTTTGGCTCCCGAGGATCATGAGAGAGTGACTTTTGTTGGAGCCACACTAGAGGAGCCCCTTAGAGGGAAGTTGGTGAAAGTTTTGCAAGAAAATAGTGATGTGTTTGCATGGTCGGCAGCAGATATGCCAGGCATAAACCCGAACCTACTTACTCACAAGCTGAATGTTGATCCGAATCAGAAGACAGTGAAGCAAAAGAAAATAAGTTTTACTCCAGAGAGGCAAGAAGCTATTAAACAAGAAGTAGAGAAGCTCTTAGAGGCTGGTTTCATCGAGGAGATATAATTTACGGAATGGTTAGCAAATCCTGTGATGGTAAAGAAAGCTAATGGAAAATGGAGGATGTGTGTGGATTTCACCGATTTGAATGATGCATGCCCCAAGGACTGTTTCCCATTGCCAAGGATAGATACATTAATAGATGCTACTGCTGGACATGAGATGCTGAGCTTCATGGATGGTTTGTGGTTGTGTCCTTACTTTCAGGCTCATCAGATTGAGGTGCTAACAAATCAGCCCTGGAGAAATATTATTTATAGTCCCAAGGCTAGTGGGAGGCTGATTAAGTGGGCAATAGAGTTGGGAAAATTTGACATCAAGTACAAGCCACGAACGACAATAAAAGCCAATGCATTGGCTGACTTCGTGGTGGAACGTACCATACCCAACCAAGAAGTCGGGGGCAGGAAGACACTATACCTCAAGTCACAGAAGTTGATAAAGGAGGCAAAGAAAAGGACGCTAAGGAGAAAGAATATTGGGTTCTCTATTTTGATGGAGCATCAAAAACAAATTCAAGTGGAGCAGGGCTAGTTTTACAAAGCCCCGATGGGTTCTTGATTGAATATGCTATGAAGTTAGACTTCCCAACCACAAAATAAAGCAGAATATGAAGCTTTGATTGATGGACTCGGCCTAGGAGGGACCCTGAGAGTCAAGAACTTGAAGGTCTGTGGAGATTCGAAGTTGGTCATATCCCAGGTGAAGGGAGAGTTTGAGGCAAAGGATGATATGATGGCTAAGTATATCCGCCTAGTAAGAGCTATGCTGACTCAATTCGATGAGTGCCATGTTGAGCACATCCCAAGGGAGGAAAATGCTAAGGCAGATGCATTGTCAAAGTTTGCTTCATCTGAGATAGAGGAAAGTTCAGGAAGCGTATACTTCCGCGTTTTGAAGACATGAAGCATTGATTTAAGCTTGTAGCTCCTATAGGGCTGGGGATGTCATGAATAGATCCCATTAAGGCCCATATTCAAACTGGTTGGCTGCCAAATGATGTGACTGAAACACGAAAGTTGGTTGTTCGAGCACTGAGATACTCCTTGATCGATGGGATTTTGTACAAAAGATCTTATGTAGTTCCTAACTTAAGATGTCTCAAGCCCGATGAGGCACACTTGGCTCTTGAGGAGGTACACAAAGGTGTCTGTGGGCAACACTTGGGGGCAGAGGGCTGGCTCATAAGATAACCCGTTTAGGCTTCCATTGGCCAGAAATGGCCGATGCCCAAGAGTATGTGAAGAAGTGTGATCGTTGTCAGAAACATGCATCTGTTGTTCGACAATCCCGCAACATATTGACTTCCATCAACTCTCCCATCCCCTTTGCCATGTGGGGAATGGATATGGGCCTTTCCCCATGGCCACGGCACAAAGGAAGTTCCTGATTGTAGCCATTAATTATTTTACTAAATGGATTGAAGCCAAGCCTTTGGCCATGATCACAACTAAGCAGGTTGCATAATTCCTGTGGGAAAACATAATGTGCCGTTATGGAATTCCCCGTATCCTATTTACCGATAATGGAACACAATTCAATAATGAGAAATTCAAGAAGTATTGTGAGGAGAATGATATTGAGTTGCGATTTACCTCCATAGCTCACCCGCAAGCCAATGGGCAAGCAGAAGTGGTAAATTGAATAATCCTGGATGGACAAAAGAAGAGGATCGAGAAGTCGAGGAATAACAAGTTGGATGAAATACTCCCAATACTATGGGCCTATAGGACAACCTGTAGGGTCACGACTGGAGCAACTCCCTTCATGTTAGCATATGGGGCAGAAGCTATAATATCTGGGATATATCGTGTAATTATTTTGGTTAATAAATAAATATTATGCATGTTCAGTATGTATTCTGTGAATTATTTGTTAAGTGGTATATGTGTTTGGGTGAATAAAAATAATATAAATTGAGTATTTTAATTTTTATATGTCCAAAATAAAATATAGATAATTGTCATATCTTTCTATTTTTAATTTTATATGTTGATTTATGATTTTATAGAAAGTTTATGGATATAATAAATTCTTTTTCAGAGTATTTTTACATCATTTTATATAATCGGTAACCAGCCGACTTCACCCATTTTTACGTTTTTATAACTCAAAACTCTTCCGAGAACTCCTTCCTAACCTAATTGCAATATTCCGAGCATTTTCCATGTTTTAACTTTTTCGATCCGGCGTACGGTTTGTCCTGTACAGGTCCTGACGCAATATTTTCGATACAATTTTTTTTCTATAAATCAATAAAACTCGTATTTTCGATAAACTGGATCTTTTTATTAAACTATTATAGTTATCACCTCGTAATACGTGTAGCCAGGCGCTGAGACCAAGACCGTAGTACAAATTGTACAGATTTGGATAATTATCCCGAAACCAGTACCATTTTGGATATGTTTTTATAAATAAATGCAATATTTTATATATGTAATGATCCAACGGGGTACTAATTTTCCGTAAATATAAATAGCCCTTCCCGTATTTTATTTCGTACCGAAAATCATTTGTAAACAGTAATTATAAAATTTTTCAGAGAAAAACCCTAATTTAATAAAACCTTTTGAGAATCAAACTACAGTTTCAAGGTGTTATTGAAATCATTTGGGAAAGTTGGAGTAACCAAAATGAAGGATTTGGAGTGTACTTTCAGATTCCAGGACTCTTTTTACTGTAAAAGTCAAGGTTTAATTTCTATATTTTTAATTACTTTTGAATTATTTTGATTAAAATTATGAATTTTTTTTCGGATGATTGTTTGGATGATTTGATGATTGCATTTTGTAGAGCTTTTCTTCCTAATGATTTTGATATATTATATGACTGATTTGGAGTTCAATAACATGTTCAAAATTGGGTTTAATTCTCGAATTTCAAAATTAGGGTTTATAACCCGTATGAATGTTCTTAATTGAAATTTGGGGCTTTTTGTTCTAGGGGTTACTAGACGTTTTTGTTGATTGCATCGTGTTCCTTGTTGAATTTGCAATCGATTCATGTATATTACAACAACTGACGATTCCTGGTTTGCTCGAATCGAAGCAAACAAAGTTCGTCGGAACCGGCGAACTTCTCGGCCAATTTCCGACCACCTCTAGGGTTATTAGACTGATTTGATTGTTAGGTTATGTTTCTAGTGAGTAGTAGGTGATATCTGGAGGTGGTGGTGTGAGGATGTCGGAATCGTCTTCTCCGGCGAGACAAGGAAATTTTCCGGCGAGGGGTTGAAAAATTGCAGTTTAGTCCCTGAACTTCTGGGGACGATGAAATTTAGTCCCTATTGTTTCCAGAAGTTTCAAAAATAGGATTGCTGTTTTGAAAATATTTAAAAATTATATTTACTATTTATTTTAATTACAGAAATTCATTTTTAATTATTAAAAAATTTAAAAAATTATTATTTTAATTCCAAAAAATTATTTTTAATTCAAAATTAAATATGAATTAATTAGTTAATTAATTTTAGTTAATAATTAATTAGATAATTGGTCAATTAAATTCAAAAATTAATTGATTAATTGATTTAATTAATTATTAATTGATTTTACTTAATTATTTAATTAGATTTAATTATTTATTTTTGATTTAAAAATTCCGAAAAATAGTTTTGAGCTTTAAAATATTATTCTAAATTGTTTTTAAGGCTCGATAATTATTATAAAATTATTTTGAAGCCCGAATTGACTAACCGAACCCTATTTATTATTTCAAAAATGGTTCAACGGCCCGTTTAAATTCAAAAAAATGTTTAAAAATCCATATTAAGTATTTGAAAAATCCTTTTAACATCAAACCTTCTTTGAAAAGTATTTTAAATCAAACATCTTACATGTATGTATTATATGTGCACTGATTAACGTGTTAAATGCGTATGTGTACGTTATATGACTGTTTGGTCGTATCTTTCAATCTGTAAATCAGATTTGGGGAAGGGTAGATAGAAGCTTATATCGAGTATAATCATATGAGTTGAGTATTGATAGATACTTGCTATGTGAGCAGAGGAGGCAAGGTGTAGGAAAGGGAAGCAAGTAGTCGAGGAGTAAGAGGTTGTGATTGAAAGCTAGTAGGAAAGGGAAGCAAGTAGTCGAGGAGTAAGAGGTTGTGATTGAAAGCTAGTAGAGTGTAGCAAGCTAATACAAGGCAAGTGTTCTGAACTTTCTCGAGATATACTATGAATAGTTGATAGTTCTGTTTTATATTGCAAATGCTTCGAAGCACTGAACCCTAAACCTTGATTTCCATTATTGATCTTTGAGCCGTAAAACTTATTCTTTCTGAACCAGTGAATATTGAATACCCGAATACAATCCACAGATATATGATACTACTCCACAAATACATACAAACTAAATACTGAACACTGAACCAGGATTACTTACATACTCAAACCATTGTACCTTATACATTGAAAGACCAAATCCTTGTAGCTCTTAAACTTTGATTCTTTTGTTATACAATTCTTTCACCACCTGATAGCCATTATTTGTAATTGCCATATTGTTTCCTTGTGAAGATTGAAACCATTGCATGATTGAAAATCCAATGTTGTTTATGAATCTGTTTATTGCTTTACATTGTTTATTCTTTTATTGTGATAAAATTGGATTGTTTTATGAAATTGTGGACCAGATTCGTGATCAGACCAGATTGGTGGTCAAGTTAGGCCAATGTGTACCTTGGATCCAGTAATTAGAGTAGAGCTGTGTGCCTTGCTCGGGGTTAGTGCGTGACTGATCAGTAGCTTAACCCTGAGTTTTAAAATGCAAATCTAATATCCAATTCTAAATCATTATTCATTATTCACTTGATACCTTAACTCATTTCACTTGATCATTATTTATTCTCAGTATTGTCAATATGACTTGCTGAGCTAGTTAGCTCATTTGTGCGATTTTGTTTATACTATTTTCCAATTAAGAAGGAATCTGTTGGTAGCGAGGATCCCCAATCGAGTGCGAGAGCTAGGATTCGAGGTTGATCGGAATAAACTAGCTAAAGGCTTTTGGAATAGTTTAAGTTTGTGAAGTTTTTAATAATGTTTATTATTCAGTTGTAAGTTTAAATAGTTGGGATTTGGGCGTTTATAATATAAGTGTGTGTGTGTGTGGCTTGTGTGCATACTTTAACCTGTTGCGATCCGTTGTAGTTGTTAAGTAGGGTCACTGCATATTATTATTATCTTTATTATTGTTATAAGAAGGTTATAAATAAGGTGTGTGTGTGTGGACCCCAAACTTCTGACCCGGGTTTGGAGGGCGCCACAGAAGCGGTTCTAGAAGAGCTTGGGGAGATTGGAGGTCCAGACTTGCCATGAGCCAGAGAGACAGAGATACAGTGATGGAGATGTTGAGCGGTGTTGTTGTGGTTGTTTATTATGTACAGTATTGTGTAGTATGTATCAGTAGACTTTTGGGTTGTATTTATAGACTAGATCTGCTGACTAGTGAGTAGATTTGTTGTACCCTTTTGCTTTTACTTCTGAACTGTTTTTACACTTGTACTACCTAAAACGTTTTATCTATATACATATATCAGTACCTTTTCCTTTCCAGCATTGTCATTTATATTACAGAACCTGTTTTACTTTACTTATTGCACCAGTTATACCTCTTGTGATACCACGTACCCTAACCCCTTAATTGTTTACATTCTGTAAAGAAGCATGCAATTTACTTAGTTCAACTGTTACAACTGTTTTCAAAAAGGGATATATCTATTTTATAAAACCTTTCTTTTATGCAAATAATTTGATTTAAAGGCCAAATAAGTTGTTTGATTCTTTACAGAAAATGCCTCCCAGAAGAAATAACCGTTCCAACACCCAGAATAAAGAAACCAACAACAACAACCAAGATAATACCAACCAGAATGCAAACCTAGGACCTATAGACCCAGCAATAGCCCGTATTTTTCAGATCTTGGCTCAACAAACAGTTCACCTGACTCAACAGAAACAGAGACAGACCAACCCCGAGGTAACTTTCAAAACTTTTCATGCGGTGAATCCACCGGAATTCAAGGGTTCCTTAGATCCAATTGAAGCGAATGTTTGGTTAAAGGAAATAGAGAAGTCATTTGCCTTAGTCAAGGGAAAGGAAGAACAGAAGGTTGAGTTTGCAAGTTATTATTTGAAGAATGAGGCCACCTACTGGTGGCAAACTGTGAAGACATTGGAAGGTACAAATACTATTACTTGGGAAAGGTTCAAAGAATTGTTTTTAGAAAAATATTTTCCCCAGTTTGTTCAGGACCAGATGGAGTTGAAGTTTTTGGAGCTAAAGCAAGGAAGTATGTCGGTAGCTGATTATGGAAGTAAGTTTGAAGAATTGTCAAGGTATGTGCCATCAAATGTGGATACTGACAGGAAGAAAGCCAAGAGATTTTAGCAAGGTCTGAAGCCATGGATCAGAGGGAAGGTAGCCATATTTGAATTGGATACCTATGCAGGAGTTGTACAGAAGGCCAGGATTGCAGAAACAGAGAGCGAGATGTAACAGAAAGAGAAGGAAAGCAAGAAAAGAAAGTTTGAAGGGAATGAAGGACATTCACAGCCTGGGAAGTTTCCAAATTTTAAGAAGGGCAAGTTTTATCCAGGAAGGAATTCTAATTTCAAGAAGCAGAATGCAGGCGACGGAGGTCAAGGCAACCGTCTAGCCAATGTGAATCAGCCAAATCAGTTGAGGCTAACTTTTCCAAATTGTCAGGTATGTGGGAAGAAGCACAGAGGAGTTTGTAATAAGTTGAGTGTGGTTTGTTTCAAGTGTAATCAGAAAGGGCACTATTCAAGGGAGTGCCGCAACCAGCCAGCAAGAGAGCAAGTGAGCAAGGATCAACCTACCTGGAATCCAACAGTTAAGGTTCCAGCCATTGGATTTACATACTTTAAATGTGGGAAGCCTGGACATATAGCCAGGGATTCCAAGACACCAGCCCCAGTCAGTAATGCATTGAGGATTATGGGATCTACTCGAGCAGTGAATGAGACTCCAAGGGCTGGAGTTTTTGATATGTCTGTGAAGGACGCTATTCAGGACACTGATGTCGTGGTAGGTACGCTTAATATGAATTCTTTATGTGCCAAAGTGTTAATAGATTCGGGAGCAACTCGATCGTTTATTTCTCAAGATTTGGTTAGTAAGTTAAATTGTCCAGTTGAGTATTTAAATGAAATAATGACTGTGGAATTAACAAATCAAGAACGTGTATCTGTTAATCAAGTTTGTGAGAATTATGAAATTGAGATTTCTGGTAATAAGTTCTATGTGGATTCGATACCATTTAAGCTAGGAGAGTTTGACGTTATCTTAGGAATGGATTGGTTATCTAAGCACGATGCCCAGATAGACTGTCGTAATAAGAAGGTGATTGTGAAGACACCAGACGAAAGGATAGTAATGTTTAAGGGCCAGAAGCAAGGAAAGAAGTTCTTAACAATGATCCAAGCTAAAAGGTTGCTATGACAAGGATGCGAGCATTTCATTGCATATATAATTGATAGAAGTCAGGAGACAGTAAAAATTGAAGATATTTCGGTAGTCAATGAATTTCCAGACGTGTTTCCTGATGAGTTACCAGGACTTCCTCCAGACAGAGAAATTGAGTTTGCAATCGACTTAGCACCTGGAACGGAACCAGTATCCAAGGCCCCGTACAGAATGGCGCCCGTCGAAATGAAGGAATTAGCAAAGCAATTACAAGATTTATTAGAGAAAGGAGTAATCAGACCCAGTGTATCCCCGTGGGGTGCACCGGTATTATTTGTCAAGAAGAAGGATGGGAGCATGAGACTGTGCATCGACTATCGTGAGCTCAACAAGCTTAGAATCAAGAACAAGTATTCTTTACCTCGAATTGATGATTTGTTTGACCAGTTGAAAGGAGCCAGGTACTTCTCCAAGATTGATTTGAGATCGTGATATCACCAACTAAATATTAAACCAGAGGATATACCAAAGAAAACTCTCAGAATAAGGTACGGACAATATGAATTTTTAGTGATGTTTTTTGGATTAACCAATGCCCCAGCAGCATTTATGGACCTGATGAACAGAATTTTCAAGGAATACTTGGAAAAGTTTGTTATTTTGTTTATAGATGATATTTTGATTTATTCAAAGACAGAAGAGGATCATGCAGAACATTTGAGGACAGCTCTGGAGATTTTGAGTAAGAAAAAGTTATATGCTAAATTCTCGAAGTGTGAGTTTTAGCTACAGGAAGTTTAGTTCTTAGGACACATAGTCAGTAATGAAGGGATCAAAGTGGACCTGGCAAAAATTGAAGCTATTACAAATTGGGAAAGGCCGAAAACACCGACAGAAGTAAGAAGTTTCTTGGGATTAGTGGGATATTATCGGCGATTTGTTCAAAATTTCTCAAGGATTGCAACACCATTGACAAAGCTTACACGGAAGCATGAAAAGTTTATATGGAATGTCAAATATGAAGAAAGCTTTCAGGAATTGAAGCAAAGATTAATTACAACACCTATTTTGTCACTTCTAGATGACCAAGGGAATTTCTTAATCTATAGCGATGCTTCTCATAAAGGACTAGAATGTGTTCTGATACAGCACGATAAGGTTATTTCGTATGCGTCAAGGAAACTAAAACCACACGAACAAAAGTATCCTACTCATGATTTGGAGCTAGCAGCCATAGTATTCGCTTTGAAGATTTGGAGACATTATTTATATGGAGAAAAATGTGAGATTGATACAGATCACAAAAGTTTGAAGTACATATTCACACAAAAAGAGCTTAATATGAGACAGAGAAGATGGTTAGAGTTGATTAATGATTACGATTGCACGATTAACAACCATCCCGGAAAAGCAAATGTTGTGGAGAACGTGTTAAGTCGAAAGGAGAAATTGAATGTGTTATCAGTACCCGAGGAGATATACAAGGAATTTTAGAAATTAGAATTGGAGATCAGAGTTTGCAAACCTGATGAAGCAAAAGTGTATAGTATGACTTTCCAGCCAGAGTTGTTAGAAAAGATAAGGAATTGTCAAGAGGAGATAATGGATCACGACATTAATCATTTGGTAGGCGAAGAGTTGTGCACCCAATTCCGAACGAACCTACGGTAGTAACCGACAATTCCGATCTCTTGTAGTCGCCCTGACTACGGTCACCAATTCCTCAGTGATCAAATTTTTAATCATGTCAGGATCCTGCTCGGGGTCCTCCTCAGCAACAATCTCTCCTGGGACAACCTCCTCAATGGCTACATCCTCAACATGAGCATTATCCGGTCCCTCATTAGGACGCTCTATCGGATCCACCATCTAATCTCCAATAAGTAATAAAACAACATCGCGCTGTTGCTCCTTAACCTCAGGGTTCGGTGCCCCGCTACATGGATCTATGTTACTATCATGATATTTATAAGGGTTCCCATAAAGGTTTTAACTGTCAGTACTACGTTAGGTAGTCCGACTATGAACTTGGCAAGAGTTCTTATTATCTTAGTGAACTTATTATTTTAACGTCACATCGTCTCTGAGGTTTATAACGCTTAGCTCTGATACCATTTCTTTAACACCCCCAAATCCGGGGTTGAGGATACAGGTTGTCACGAGTTCTATTTCCCTTAATAAAACTTAATATTAATAAACAACCAACTACTGTGTACTGTGACCCCACAATATACACACACACACACACCACAAGTTATAGTCTCAAAGATAAACAAAAATAACACAAGTCATTTTATTCCACAATTATAAGTCATTACACCTCAAAAGGGTTTCTGAATAAATTTATAGATTCTTAGCCATTACTACAATTCATAAATATACATAAGTCCGGTACATCAAAAGTTGAAAGCCTAGCCTATTGGTAGTTCCTACCTCAGCTACAACGACATCAACACCTACAGGAAAGTGCTGAATATTTCCTATCCGCTTGTGAATTGGGAGCTTGGTCCTCTTCATCTTGTCTAGCTGTTGTTGTGTGATGAAAGAATTAAGCAAGGGTGAGCAACAAGCCCACCAAAATAATATGTATAATAATTAACAATATATGAACATTCTCATAGTACTCATGAAAGTCTTGGTCAAGAAGAAATGAACTAAGTTTGATATCTTAATACAACGAAGTCGCAAAATATTCAGTATATATATAAATATATACTTCTTAAAATCTTTGAAATCCTCTGACATGTATAATATACACATATTTCTATTTTATAACTGTATAAAAATATCGTTGCAAGGTGATCTCATATATCTAACCTTATCTCAACATTTTTCTGAAAATCTTTGTCGTGCATAAGATAATCATTAACTAGATATAAGTTGAAAAGATGAACTTACAAGACACTCCAATATACTTATATCTTTTCCGAATACTACTTGAACTACCACCATTCGAGGTATAATTAGTTCATCCCATAGATGAATCTACAAGAAAAAACTTCTATAGAATCAATCTTTGAAATATCATCAAAATGAAATGAAGTTACGAGATACTTCATTTGATGAAAACATCATTTTGAAAACTCAACCCTACCAACACTCAACAATCGCCCAGCCGTAGCCTTTCTATCGAAGTGCTCTGGGTAGTGTTGCAGAAATATCCAACTGGATGATGAACTCATTACGGGAGTTTGCCGCGCCAAGAAGACCACTCACGATGATCAGTCGCAGTAGTGCAACCCCACAATTTTCTACATGTTGAGGAGAATAGTCGGATTTACTTGTCGCCGAATGTTGGACTCCTAAGGAATGGACCATCTTAGCGGAACTTCCAGGTCATTTGGCCAATATAATAAGGCTGGGCTAGCGCCACTCGACCACTTACGCCACTCCTAGTTTAGATGAAATTCATGACTCTGAAACGTAAAGCTCGCCCCCTTTCCCCAAGTAGAAACTTGTTAATACAGCTCCACCTAGAAGCCATATCTATTGGAAAGGAAAACTCACTGATATTTCCTAGGAGATGCCTGTTAATGGATTAAAATCATTCCAAGAATTTTACTTCCCGAGTATTGGGTAAGTAATCAAAAACTCGTTTATCAAAACGGCAACCTTGTTACGAATATAAAAAAATACATCATGGAGCCGGATCCCTCATATTTTTAAGCGAGTATTTAAATCCCCTTCGAAAGGATGATCTTAAATTTGAAAACAAGTTTTGGGATCCGCTCTAACCTTTGAAATGATTTTGAAGACTCAAAATATTTTTGAAAGCGTCTGGAATAAGGATGATTTGATAGTATTAATTATTTTCCGAATACTTGGCAAATATCGAAACATTATTCTTTAATTAAGAATATTATTTAATAAAATAAGCGGAGTCATAAGTCCTCGAATGAATATTCAAAATAATATTTATTAAATAAAATAAGGGGTCATAAGTCCTCAAATGAATATTCGAACTAATATTCATTAAATAAAATGAGCGGAGTCATAAGTCCTCGAATGAATATTCAGACTAATATTCATTTATAATATAAAACTATCAAATAAACATTATTCGATTAATAGTTTTGAAAACTATTTATATATATATATAATATACTCGGGAACATCGCCTCCCGGTTTAGAAAAATGTTCAACTCTGGGTCCCCTATACTAAGGGTATACGCAATTACTACTTATCTCTAGCATAGGTATAATGCAGATTATAATCAATTGAATAAAAAATGAGATATCAAGATTAAGAAATAGGCATTCATATATGTATATATATCATATCAAAATGCTCCAATATATCGCAAGACTTGCTAATAACAACTATGCACTTATTACAAGATAATGCATATACAAATATATACATCACAACAACAGTATAACGGGTAGAAAACTTGCATGAGTGTTCCGGTATAGACTTAAGCTTGGAGTGGGTCCAGTAACCTATGAACAACAACATAAGCCGGAATTAGACCATGGTCGCTTAAGAAACTAATCAAAACTCAATCATACCCTAACGGTCGCTTACGGTCGCCTATACGCTTAACGATTTGCGTTAATCCCTTGCGTACCCTCGGCTCCACCAATTTTAATAAACTAACTGTTACGAATTTTAATGCGACTCTTTCGCGAGTACTTTACCAACTGCCTAATTCACCTTACATAATTGTTTTGTGTTTCAATTAATCATTTAATGGTGTCAATTATTGTCTCAAAGTTACTCGAGGTTTCGTGGTTCGCTCACGAAACGACATTTCTTAAAATGGTCATTTCTCATCGCTCATAACTCGGATTTAGGCGAAGACATATCAAAACGAAGCTCGTAACATGAAATATCTAAACATGGCAAAGGACAGAAGCTTACAGTGAGTTAACGGGTCCTAAAGTTTCATGAAAAACAGTCTAAGGAAAAAAAACATTATGACAGCTATGTTTACGAGATTCCAAAATAATTACCACTCTAAATCCTCATCAATTCACTCACAATCACCATCACAACAATATTCAACCATCATACTACAAAATCAGTCCCCAAATCCAAGTTTTACCAATTTATCCAATCAATCAAAGACCCAATATTCAAAACCAATACAAATCTACCAAAACTACTTATAATCAAAGATCAAGCCTTAATACTAACAATGCTTCGATAAAACTTAATGGAATCATAAAATCAAAGCTAGGGTTTGTAGTTTCTACCTTACTTAGATCCTTAAACCACTTACAAGAGATTTTAATCCTTAATAGAGCCTTGATCTATGTTTATCATGTTTAAACTTGCAAAGGAGTTCAAGAAATGAGTTAGAACTATTGGAGTCACAGTTTATCCGATTTAAAGAACTGTAAATATGAGGGTCCTACCCTGATTATTTGGACGAGACTTGTGAACAAGAATTGTAGGCCATCTCAATACCTTTCCAACGAGCTATAGAACACAACATTTCAGTCAGTATTGAAGGAGATATGGCAGTTTGAAGTTACTGGTATTATTTTGGCCGAGAGCAAGAAGGTTGGAAATGGGGGGAGAAAAATGAAATGTTGCTTGGTTGATTTTTTTTGAATGAAATGAAATGCTTGGTTGAAAATTAACCTTTCAAAATATCTTTGCTCTTGCTTTAATAAAGTGATGATCTCACCTTAATACATCATCACAACGACACTTGTTCAATCCTTATGGTTGGATGATGTCATCCTGCCCTAATCCCTTTGATTAGTGCTTAATTACTTGGCTAATGACCCTTTATCTGTTATACGGTTCGCTTAACTTTCATTTTCGTTTGTAGTTTGAGGGATCATATCCGGGATCTTATTACTTGGGTTCCCCTAAACCTTTCTTAATATCTTATATATCTTTAATGATCCTTTACTATAATCCTTAAATAAAATCATTTTAATTATGTTACCTTATACTTAATCCTTTCGATATCTGGTGGATTTTCGGGAAAAAATCAAAGTGTTCGAATTTGGATTCTGACGATCTTTACATACACTCATTTAATTTATGGAATACTAATACGATCTCAGAATTTCCATAACAGTACTCCTATATAGTGTGGTCTGATAATTTTCCTTAATCAACATCATTAGCAAAAAGTTACTATTCATCAGTGTTTAAAAAATTCCAAAAATTGGGGTTATTACATGATCCAAGCAATCTTCTTCCCCTTGGAGATCCTGATGATCCTACTCCACCATTCACTAAAGAGATAATGAGTGCCCATATCTCAAGGAAGTTCAAGATGCCCATCATCAAAGTTTATGATGGCACTGGAGATCCCGCTAATCATGTCAGGACATTCTCTAATGCACTGTTGTTGCAGCCCGTGAATGTCGCTATTAAGTGTCGGGCCTTTCCTCAAACCCTGTCGGGAATGGCTCAAAGATGGTATAGTCATTTGCCCCCGAACTCTATTGGGTCCTTCAGAGAATTAAGTCAGGATTTTATTAAGCAATTCATTAGCGGGAGAGTGCATGAGAAAAGTTCAGCATCCCTCATGAGCATAGTGTAGGGAGCAAAAGAGTACTTGAGGGATTACCTGAATCGTTTGACAAAGGAAGCCTTGAAAGTCCCAAACCTTGACAACAAGGTAGCCATGATAGCACTGTAATAGGGAACAAGGGACGAGTTCTTCAAGATGTCATTGGCCAAAGGCCCCCCAGAAAGTATGTTGCAGCTACAAGATAGGGTCGGGAAATACATAAAAATGGAGGAGAGCATGAGGAAGACAGTAGTAAGTAACGAGCCCTTTGGAGGCAAGAAGTGGAAAACTGATCTGGAATATATTGCTAAAGACAAGTATCCTAGAACTGAGCAAAACCCTGATTCAACCCCGAAGAAGGGAGGACCTGGGCAAAAATTCACTGAATATGCTAAGTTGAATGCTCCTAGAAGCCAGATCTTGATGGAAATCGAGAAAGATAGAGATATTCGTTGGACTAAATAATTGAAGGCTGATCCTACCAAGCTAGATAAAAGTAAATAGTAGATTTCACAAGGATGCTGGTCATGACATCGATGATTGTAGGCAATTGAAAGATGAAATAGAGTTCTTCATTCGGAAAGGAAGATTGAGCAAGTATACTAGAGACGGGGGAGATAGGAACAACGATGGGAGAAAGAACTTTGAAGATTGTAGGAGGGACCAAAATAATTAAGGGCGGAATCCCCAGCCTAGGGGACCGATGATAAATGCAATCTTTGGAGGGCCGCGACCCCGAGGGCCTGTGATAAATACAATTTTCGGAGGACCAACTGATGTTGGATTATCCAGGAACTCCAGGAAAGCGTATACTAGAGAGGTTATGCATATTGTTGGGGAAGCCCCGAAAAGGGCCAGGACAGGAGTAATAATGACATTTGATGATTCTGACTTGGAGGGTGTGAAATTTCCTCATGATGACCCGCTGGTCATAACACCAATAATAGGGAATAGCCCGGTGAAGAGGGTCCTTGTAGATAACAGTGCCTCGGTGGACATTTTACTCCATGATACCTTTTTAAGGATGGGTTACAATGACTCTCAACTAACCCCGACCGATATGCCAATATATGGATTCGCAGTAGTGAAGTGCCTCGTGGAAGTGATAATTAAGTTTTTAACAACCATAGGTCAGGAACCAAGACAAGCAACTCAAATGTTGGACTTTGTGGTGGTAAAGGCTAGTTCAACTTACAACACGATCATGTGAAGAACAGGAATACATGCCTTCAAGGCAATCCCTTCCTCCTACCATTCAGTGATGAAGTTTCCCACCCGGAATGGGATTAGAGAAGAAAGAGGAGATCAAAAGATGGCAAGGAGTTGTTACGTGGCCTCTCTTAGGGCAGATGGAGTTGGGGGGCAAGTTCTGCCTATTGAAGATCTGGATATCCGAGAGAATGATGAGAAAAGAAGGAAGCCAGCAGAAGGCTTGGTTTCGATTCCTTTGGCTCCCGAGGATCGTGAGAGAGTGACTTTTGTTGGAGCCACACTAGAGAAGCCCCTTAGAGGGAAGTTGGTGAAAGTTTTGCAAGAAAATAGTGATGTGTTTGCATGGTCGGCAGCTGATATGCCAGGCATAAACCCGAAACTATTTACTCACAAGCTGAATGTTGATCCGAATCGGAAGACAGTGAAGCAAAAGAAAATAAGTTTTACCCCAGAGAGGCAAGAAGCTATTAAACAAGAAGTAGAGAAGCTCTTAGAGGCTGGTTTCATCGAGGAGATATAATTTACGGAATGGTTAGCAAATCCTGTGATGGTAAAGAAAGCTAATAGAAAATGGAGGATGTGTGTGGATTTCACCGATTTGAATGATGCATGCCCCAAGGACTGTTTCCCATTGCCAATGATAGATACATTAATAGATGCTACTGCTGGACATGAGATGCTGAGCTTCATGGATGGTTTGTGGTTGTGTCCTTACTTTCAGGCTCATCAGATTGAGGTGCTAACAAATCAGCCCTTGAGAAATATTATTTATAGTCCCAAGGCTAGTGGGAGGCTGATTAAGTGGGCAATGGAGTTGGGAAAATTTGACATCAAGTACAAGCCACGAACGACAATAAAAGCCAAGGCATTGGCTGACTTCGTGGTGGAATTTACCATACCCAACCAAGAAGTCGGGGGCAGGAAGACACTATACCTCAAGTCACAGAAGTTGATAAAGGAGGCAATAAAAAGGACGTTAAGGAGAAAGAATATTGGGTTCTCTATTTTGATGGAGCATCAAAAACAAATTCAAGTGGGGCAGGGCTAGTTTTACAAAGCCCCGATGGGTTCTTGATTGAATATGCTATGAAGTTAGACTTCCCAACCACAAAAAATGAAGTAGAATATGAAGCTTTGATAGATGGACTCGGCCTAGGAGGGACCCTGAGAGTCAAGAACTTGAAGGTCTGTGGAGATTCGAAGTTGGTCATATCCCAGGTGAAGGGAGAGTTTGAGGCAAAGGATGATATGATGGCTAAGTATATCCGCCTAGTAAGAGCTGTGATGACTCAATTCGATGAGTGCCATGTTGAGCACACCCCAAGGGAGGAAAATGCTAAGGCGGATGCATTGTCAAAGTTTGCTTCATCTGAGATAGAAGAAAGTTCAGGAACGTATACTTCCGCATTTTGAAGACATGAAGCATTGATGTTAAGCTTGTAGCTCCTATAGGGCTGGGGACGTCATGAATAGATCCCATTAAGGCCATATTCAAACTGGTTGGCTGCCAAATGACGTGACTGAAGCACGAAAGTTGGTTGTTCGAGCACTTAGATACTCCTTGATCGATGGGATTTTGTACAAAAGATCTTATGTAGTTCCTAACTTAAGATGTCTCAAGCCCGATGAGGCACACTTGGCTCTTGAGGAGGTACACAAAGGTGTCTGTGGGCAACACTTGGGGGCAGAGGGCTGGCTCATAAGATAACCCGTTTAGGCTTCCATTGGCCAGAAATGGCCGATGCCCAAGAGTATGTGAAAAAGTGTGATCGTTGTCAGAAACATGCACCTGTTGTTCGACAATCCCGCAACATGTTGACTTCCATCAACTCTCCCATCCCCTTTGCCATGTGAGGAATGGATATGGGCCTTTCCCAATGGTCATGGCATAAAGGAAGTTCCTGATTGTAGCCATTAATTATTTTACTAAATGGATTGAAGCCAAGCCTTTGGCCATGATCACAACTAAGCAGGTTGCATAATTTCTGTGGGAAAACATCATGTGCTGTTATGGAATTCCCCGTATCCTATTTACCGATAATGGAACACAATTCAACAATGAGAAATTCAAGAAGTATTGTGAGGAGAATGATATTGAGTTGCGATTTACCTCCATAGCTCACCCGCAAGCCAATGGGCAAGCAGGAGTGGTAAATCGAATAATCCTGGATGGACTAAAGAAGAGGATCAAGAAGTCGAGGAATAACTGGGTGGATGAAATACTCCCAATACTATGGGCCTATAGGACAACCTGTAGGGTCACGACTGGAGCAACTCCCTTCATGTTAGCATATGGGGTAGAAGCTATAATATTTGGGATATATCGTGTAATTATTTTGGTTAATAAATAAATATTATGCATGTTCAGTATGTATTATGTGAATTATTTGTTAAGTGGTATATGTGTTTGGGTGATTAAAAATAATATAAATTGAGTATTTTAATTTTTATATGTCCAAAATAAAATATAGATAATTGTCATATCTTTCTATTTTAATTTTATATGTTAATTTATGATTTTATAGAAAGTTTATGGATATAATAATTCTTTTTCCGAGTATTTTTACATCATTTTATATAATTGGTAACCAGCCGACTACACCCGTTTTTACATTTTTATAACTCAAAACTCTTCCGAGAACTCCTTCCTAACCTAATTGCAATATTCCGAGCATTTTCCATGTTTTGATTTTTTCGATCCGGCGTACGGTTTGTCCTGTACAGGTCCTGACGCAATATTTTCGATATAATTTTTTTTTCTATAAATCAATAAAACTCGTATTTTCGATAAACGGGATCTTTTTATTAAACTATTATAGTTATCACCTCGTAATACGTGTAACCAGGCGCTGAGACCAAGACCGAAGTACAAATTGTACAGATTTGGCTAATTATCCCGAAACCAGTACCATTTTGGATATGATTTTATAAATAAATGCACTATTTTATATATGTAATGATCCAACGGGGTACTAATTTTCCGTAAATATAAATAGCCTTTACCGTATTTTATTTCGTATCGAAAATTATTTGCAAACAGTAATTATAGAATTTTTCAGAGAAAAACCCTAATTTCATAAAACCTTTTGAGAATCAAACTACAGTTTCAAGGTGTTATTGAAATCATTTGGGAAAGTTGGAGTAACCAAAACGAAGGATTTGGAGTGTACTTTCAGATTCCAGGACTCATTTTACTGCAGAAGTCAAGGTTTAATTTCCATATTTTTAATTACTTTCGAATTATTTTGATTAAAATTATGAATTTTTGTTCGGATGATTGTTTGGATGATTTGATGATTGCATGTTGTAAAGCTTTTCTTCCTGATGATTTTGATATATTATATGACTGATTTGGAGTTCAATAACATGTTCAAAATTGGGTTTAATTCTCGAATTTCAAATTAGGGTTTATAACCCGTATGAATGTTCTTAATTGAAATTTGGGGCTTTTTGTTCTAGGGGTTACTAGACGTTTTTGTTGATTGCATCATGTTCCTTGTTGAATTTGCAGTCGATTCATGTATATTACAATAACTGGCGATTCCTGGTTTGCTCGAATCGAAGCAAACAAAGTTCGTCGGAACCGGCGAACTTCTCGGCCAATTTCCGACCACCTCTGGGGTTATTAGACTGATTTGATTGTTAGGTTATGTTCCTAGTGAGTAGTAGGTCATATCTGGAGGTGGTGGTGTGAGGATGCCGGAATCGTCTTCTCCGGCGAGACAAAGGAATTTTCCGGCGAGGGGTTAAAAAATTGCAGTTTAGTCCCTGAACTTTTGGGGACGATGAAGTTTAGTCCCTATTGTTTCCAGAAGTTTCAAAAATAGGATTGTTATTTTGAAATATTTAAAAATTATATTTACTATTTATTTTAATTACAGAAATTCATTTTTAATTATTAAAAAAATTTAAAAAATTATTATTTTAATTCCAAAAAATTATTTTTAATTCAAAATAAATATGAATTAATTAGTTAATTAATTTAGTTAATAATTAATTAGATAATTGGTCAATTAAATTCAAAAATTAATTGATTAATTGATTTAATAAATTATTAATTGATTTAATTAATTATTTAATTAGATTTAATTATTTGTTTTTGATTGAAAAATTCTGAAAAATAGTTCCGAGCTTTAAAATATTATTCTAAATTGTTTTTAAGGCTCGATAATTATTAGAAAATTATTTTGAAGCCAGAATCGACCAACCGAACCTTGTTTATTATTTCAAAAATGGTTCAACGGCCCGTTTAAATTCCAAAAAATGTTTAAAAAATCCATATTAAGTATTGGAAAAATCCTTTAACATCAAACCTTCTTTGAAAAGTATTTTAAATCAAACATCTTACATGTATGTATTATATGTGCATTGATTAACGTGTTAAATGCGTATGTTTACGTTATATGACTGTTTGGTCGTATCTTTCAATCTGTAAATCAGATTTGGGTAGAACGAAGGGTAGATAGAAGCTTATATCGAGATAATCATATGAGTTGAGTATTGATAGATACTTATGCTATGTGAGCTAGAAGAGGCAAGGCATCATAGAAAAGGGAAGCAGTAGTCGAGGAGTAGAGGATGTGATTGAAAGCTAGTA